>NW_025963935.1:1367500-1450000 GCF_023055435.1 Haliotis rufescens
CCCTCTCTCCTCCCAAAATATAAGTGGTGTGGGTTCAGTGGCTGCTATGGCTTCCTGGTGTGATGTTACCAGCGTAATCTTCCACTTACATCTTCTCCCAGGGCCCGAGTGACTCACCCCGCTCCGTTATTATTCATGTAGAATATGATACAGGATATGTGGCCATGGCTTTTGTTCTGGAAGGGGGCAGGACAGGACAGGGCAGGGCAGGGCAGCGCAGGGCAGGACAGGGCACGGCAGCGCAGGGCAGGGCAGGTCCCGCCACTGACTGTATTAGATTTCGGGGGTCTGTGATCTCAAATACAATATAAAATAACGGTACGAATTTTTGCAATCATTTTTTATGTTAATCAAAATTATGGTTTTAACCTTTTTTTTCTGCTATCGTGGGTTCTGATGACGCCGATGCACTGACAGGAATAAATCTGACCACGTGATCACTATTTGAGAGTGAGTGAGTTAGAAGGCATCTTAAGAATCTCCGCCAGAAGAGATGAAAATTAGACAATGTTAAAAAGTGTCATCGAAACTGAAAAAGGTTCTTCATGTCAATTAAGCAATATTGAGTGGGTGGGTGAGTGAGTGGGTGGGTGGTATTTGGGTGGGTGGGTGGGTGAGTGAGTGAGTGGTCTCACACTCCAATTTACGAGTACACACGGTGCTGACAAACCAGGGATTGTGACCTGGGATTGTGACCTGGCAAATAAGGGATTCGAATCCACCACCACCCAAGGGACACAACTCTATGTACACACGAAATCCTGATGGTAAACGAAGTGGCAACGATGGTGTTGGTGATGATATTGTAATGATGTGATGATGATTATGTTTGCACTGTTAATGGTGTGATGATGATGCTAATATAAATCTTTCATAGTACACACAGTGTTAGACTAACATTTAGTCTCTGAAATCTTATATTACACAATATCCTTCTTGACTCTAAAAAAAATAAAAAATTTCCCTATGCTGATTTCTGATGTGGAATAGAGCTAGCTTGAGCTGGCTAGACTTGCTTTTGTATGCATTTCTAGATTATTAATTTTTTATAAAATAAATATATTCCACGGTCAGGGTGCAGGACTAGCACAGTGTGGTCGGCAGTCGGTACTGGGACGTGGCTGAGATGCAAGCCGCCCTCGGAAGGCCCTCCTTCAAAGAACGCGGACATGGCGTGTGAGATGCGGTAATTGCTGTCGGGACGGCGACAGGCAGTGATACAGACAGTGAATGGTCGGGATGAACCTAGCATCACAGCGGGGTCCTCAAACTACGACCAGTATGACAAAGCACAGACACTATTACTGGAAGTAATGACGTCGTACAATCTTTGAGAAACTCACTCAATAACGACGATCAGACCCCCAACGGACAATCCACAGCGCAGCTGACCTGCAAAGGACCACCCACTGCGCCACAGGCCTCAAAAGAACAACTCCATTGCGCTACTGACCTGCAAAGAACCACTCCATTTTGCAACTGACCTGCAAAGGGTCACTCCATTGCGCATCTGACCTGCAAAAAACCACTCCATTGCGCAACTGACCTGCAAAGAACCACTCCATTTTGCAACTGACCTGCAAATAACCACTCCATTTTGCAACTGACCTGCAAAGAACCACTCCATTGCGCAACTGACCTGCAAAGAATCACTCCATTGCGCAACTGACCTGCAAAGAACCACTCCATTTTGCAACTGAACTGCAAAGAACCACTCCATTGCGCAGCAGATCTGCAAAGAACCACTTCACTGCGCCACTGACCTGCAAAGAATCACTCCATTTTGCAACTGACCTGCAAAGAACCACTCCTTTTTGCAACTGACCTGCAAAGAACCACTCCATTGCGCAACCGACCTGCAAAGAACCATTCCATTGCGTAACTGACCTGCAAAGAACAACTCCATTTTGCAACTGACCTGCAAAGAACCACTCCATTGCGCAACTGACCTGCAAAGAACCACTCCAATTTGCAACTGACCTGCAAAGAACCACTCCATTTTGCAACTGACCTGCAAAGAACCGCCCAATAGTTCAGCTAATGTACGAAGATGAGGTTCGAATGATCAACTCTACAGCAAAGGAACGGACCATGTTATATTCCCCGGGGGTGGTGCTTTTTGTTAGAGACACTGCTTTAAGACAAGTTGTTTTTTTTACATGAAAGGAGAAGCAGAACAAAAAACATGTGCAGCGAACTGGTATTTTTTCTGCGTGATATATAAGAAAACCTTCAGCAACACTTTTTGATTTTTTCAAAAATACCTTAGCCGTGTGAATACATATTTCTTCAGAATATATTTAGCAGAAGCAGCAGCAAGACGTTTATTTGACACGGGTCGTCTTCTGGGAGAGAGCAAGACATCTAGACGTTTGACCTCTAACCTTTGTCGGAGCCTCAATAATGCATAACTCGGGGAGCGGGATGCAGAGACTTGAAGTGAAATGATTATTGCACTTATACAGCCACGTGCATGTATGTGTGTGCGTGTCTGCCTGTACATGAGGCTGAGTGCCAGGCAGGGTAACAATAAGTACCATCTTTGAACGGCTTTGGTAAAACGGGATCAAACCACCGACCTTCCTCTCTGGGCCAGAAAATCCAGTGATTGATCCTGCAATTGTAGCAGGGCGTGGAGTCATCCCACACATGACATCCTCACCTTGTCAGCTTGCTTACGGGGTTAACCTCTTTGGTCATGTGGACAAGGCGTCAGAAGGTCAAGGATCAGAAGGTCCGTGGTTCGAATCCCATCACGGGACTCGGAAATTTTATGGCCGATACATTGGCGCCCAACGTGGGGCTGAGCACGTTCATATTAAATTTGAGCAAAATAAGCCTCAGTACCCTACTATGCGTCCCGGGACGTGCCTTGACGGGGGAGTATGTAGCAGGGCGTGGAGTCATCCCACAGATGACATCCTTACCTTGTCAGCTTGGTCATGTGGACAAGGCGTCCGACCTCGGATAAGAAGGTCCGTGGTTCGAATCCCATCACGGTACTCGGAAATTTTATGGCCGCTACACAAGCAACGATCTACGCTTTCGGGGTATGATGACACGCAATCAACCACGTGACCGAGCCCTACCACCCGGGACATTTCATCGTCTCTCACCACTAACATTTGTTGCTGGGTCTTGTCCCCACCGCTAATACCCATGGAGAAAATCCGTATGATAAAACAGAGATTCCGACTAAGCTGTTCAGATTCACCTGACAACCAATCACGACGATTACCAATTTTCTCCATCATCTTACGTCGAGCATAACACATCCGGGCGTTAGCGCACGCAGTTGCCCGGCAACTGCACTTCAGTCAAGATTGCCAGACAATTTCCACTAATCAGCTCAAGACTTACCAGACACGCGTCCATTATGCCTTGCCGCTTATCGTTGATCGAAACATTTACCATGGTGTGACAAACACGCACAAATCTCTACCAACAAAGTAATCGTTTGCGGTTGCCAGATTAATCAGAAAATAGGAATAATCAAGTGCTTGTTTGTAAATCAATTATGAATTGTTTACGTTTGTTTAGACGCAAGAATCGATCAGTTTACATAACTCCTGGGTGTATGCTGAGTTAGTGGTGTTTTACGACGCAGTCAACTCTTATCGCCATGCCACGGTGGGTCAGAAAGATTAGTGGTTGATGACACGATAACTACCCCCAGCAGTCTACTCGAGTGAGACCCCCTTGAACCCCCCCCCCCCCCACCCCCCAATCCCTTCCCCCCCCCCCCCCCCCCCCCCACACACACACACACACACACCCTTCACCCCCACCCTCTCTAGAGTAGTCAGTCGAAACAAATACGTTGTGTCACACAGGTAAAAATGTCAAATGCCATATCCATATCTTGCCATCAATAATTGATGACGAATTCCTGCAAATGAAACTCAATAACGATTCTTTGGATATAACGGAGCAACGTCATTGGGCTGAAAAAAGACGCCGAAACACTGCCAACTTAAGGCCTAAAACAGAACTGTGATACCCGCATCAACCACATCACCATCTACTTAGGTGGGGTGAAACTGGGTTTAACGTCGTGTCCAAGATTATTGCACTTATATAGGGACGTGTGTGTGTGTGTGTGTGTGTGTGTGTGTGTGTGTGTGTGTGTGTGTGGCTGCTTGTACTAGTCCGGACTGATGCCGATTTATAGTGCTAGCCCACTGAGCTACCATGCCGCACTTTAACATGAATACCCCACTCAGACACAGTATACTGACTCCTAGTCGACCTGCCCGTTAATGTCGAGCGCCAGGCGGGTTTTTTTTGTATGACGCGGCCGGTGATCGAACCCACGACCTTCCGCTGTCACTGTGAGTGAGTGAGCTTGATTTTACGCCGCTTTTAGCAATATTCCAGCAATATCACGGCGGGGGACACCAGAAATGGGCGACACACATTGTACCAATGTCGGGATTCGAACCCGGTTCTTCGGCGTGACGAGCGAACGCTTTTACCGCTAGGCTACCCGACCATCCCGAGTCAAATCAGAAGAGCGAGTGGACCCGTGAAGATCCGGGGTAGAATAGGTCTTCAGGACCTATGCTTGCCGTAAAAGGAGACTAGCGGGATCATTTGCGTGAATCGATACTCATGATGTCAATCACTGGATTGTCTGGTCCAGACAACAACAATTTGTCCATCGACCTCCGCAAATTAGCCCCAGTGATCTGAAAATGTTTCTTGGGCAAGCGGTTTTTAGTTCGGTATCACTGCTTTCTCGGACGCGAGGTCTCCTGTTTGGAATTGAGAATTTCTATCTGGAATCTTCTGTGGCGTCGAAAGATGAAAGATCCACCACCAGTCCCCGAGGTGCCCCTACATCCGGATCTTCACCTCATCAGCTGGAATGTTGGATTTATTTGCGAAATATTGGTTTTGGGTCGCCAGCGTGAATCCTTTTTGACCTTCATATTAAAGATGTTTGTGAAAAAAACCCTGCCCAATGGTTTAAAAAGAACAGCCATTGGGATGGGTTTTGGTTTTAAATCAGCATCTTTTTTCCTAATGTTAAGAGCTCACTAAAGTTTTTCAAACATAAATAGGCTAATTCTATGAGGGGCGGTCGGGTAGCCTAGTGGTTAAAGCGTTCGCTCGTCACGCTGAAGACCCGGGTTCGATTCCCGACATGGGTACAATGTGTGAAGCCCATTTCTGTTGTCCCCCGCCGTGATATTGCTGGAATATTGCTAAAAGCGGCGTAAAGCCATACTCACTCACTCACTAATTCTATGAAATATAATGAAATAACGAACTGTATTCTTTGGAGATCTGACTACAAGAAAAGAGCACATTATTCCTGCAAGCATTTGCAATACAATTATTTAACCCCCCCCCCCCCCCCCCCAACCCCCCGGGAATCAAATGGATGCCCCCATAGCTCCACACCATTCTGGTTGTGACCCGACTGCGAGTATTCCCAATTGTAATTATTTTCGAAACACACGTCTTTTATGCATTTATTCCGATATAAATCAATCTATTTAAAGCTTCCGGATTTTTAAAGACGTCGTGTTCTTTTGGTCAAATGTCCCGCACTTGAAATTAGAGTTAAGCCCCTTTCCCCGACCCCCAGCGGAACCGCCATCAATCACTATGGTATCGAGACGATGGTTTGATATCGATTTTGTTATGTAACCATAGTCACCGTCCCGACAGTTGAAAAGCTCTGTGAAAAGCAATCATATATTTTGTCTTCCCCTTCACCGAATGGCCGCATCCTCCCACATGTTGGTGCTGCATTGACCTGTCTCAGTGATAAAGCTGCTGTGGTCGTCCAGCATCGCCGCGGCCATTCTCCTTCTGACTGGCGTTAATTCTCTATATTCTGTTCTTGGAATAACTGTTAATTGCATCATCTGGCCAACACTGTTTTAATTCAGTCTGTAGTTTTCACATTTATCAATATTTGCTGAATGCACTCAGTCGACTGTCTGCTTCCCCGGGGTGTTCTGAGTGATACCTTTGGCGTGTACGTATCCCATGGTACCATCTAACTGAGGATAATCAATATGTTTGCATCCGACACTGGCGGTTAAAATGTCAAATATTTTGTTTTCGTGGCAGAAACACATGGATAAAATATCGCTGAGCCAGCACTCTGTTTTCGGTCTCGCTCTACAGACGTGATCATAACAGTCTCTGGACAATCTCTTCCTGTTGGTAATCTCTGTAAATATCCTACTATGAGAGTCCTTGGAAATTCTCTTCCTATGAGAATCCTTGAAAATCTCTTACAATGAGAATGCTTGGACACTCTCTTCCCATGATAATCCTTGGACACCGTCTTCCTGCCGCAATCCTTGGACACTTCATTGCCATGGTAATCCCTGGACACCCCCTTCCTATAATGATCCTTGGACACTCTCTTCCTATAATAATCCTTGGACACTCCCTTCCTGTCGCAATCCTTGGACGCTCCCTTCCTTTAATGATCCTAGGACGCTCTCTTCCTGTGGCAATCCTTTGATACTCCCTTCCTGTCGCAATCCTTGGACACCCCTTTCCTATGGTAATCCTTGGACACACCCTCCCTATGGTAATCCTTTGACACTCCCTTCCTGTCGCAATCCTTGGACGCTCCCTTTCTGTGGTAATCCTAAGACCCTCCCTTCCTATAATAATCCTTGGACACTCCCTTCCTATAATAGTCCTTGGACAATCACTGCCGCAATCCTTGGACTCTACCCTGTCGCAATCCTTGGACATTCCCTACCTATGGTAAACCTTGGACGCTCCCTTCATACGGAATCCTTGGACACTCTCTTCCTGTGGCAATCCTTGGATACTCCCTTCCTGTGGCAATCCTTGGATACTCCCTTCCTGTGGCGATCCTTGGATACTCCCTTCCTACGGAATCCTTGGACATTCCCTTCCTGTGGCAATCCTTGGATACTCCCTTCCTGTGGCAATCCTTGGATACTCCCTTCCTGTGGCATTCCTTGGACAACCCCTTCCTGTCGCAATCCTTCAAAACCCCTTCCTGTAATAATCCTAGGAAACTCCCTTCCTATAGTAATTCTTGGAACCTCCCTTCCTATAATAATCCTTTGACACTCCCTTCCTGTCGCAATCCTTGGACGCTCCCTTCCTTTAATAATCCTAGGACGCTCTCTTCCTGTGGCAATCCTTTGATACTCCCTTCCTATGGCAATCCTTGGACACCCCCTTCCTATGGCAATCCTCTGGCACTCCCTTCCTGTCATAATCTTTAGACACTCCCTTCCTATGGCAATCCTTGGACGCTCCCTTCCTTTAATAATCCTAGGACGCTCTCTCCCTGTGGCAATCCTTGGACACTCCCTTCCTGTGGCAATCCCTGGATACGCCCCTCCTATGGTAATCCTTAAAAGTCTATTCCTTTCAGAATTCTTGGAAAATCTGTGTCTATGAGAATCCTTGAACAATCTCTTCATGTACCACAAGTCTCAAGTATTATGAGACAATTTACTTGGAGAAATTGGTGCTTCATTTTGCACGAGTGACTCAGTCCACCAATGCGCCGGAATGCAGTGTTGCCTATTAAGGCGCCCGATATATGGTTTGAGATAAGCGTTTTGTTTTATAGCTAAGGAGCTCAATTGATAATCGGGGCCAAAGCACACATGTCATTCCACATGCTATATATTCCGATAATATCCCATCACATGGCCTTGACGCTTGATGGTTGAACTGTTTAACTGGGCCTCGTGCTGCACGTGCATCTTCAACTTTTCACGCCGCAGTGGGTCACGTGGTCACAACAGGTGTCCAGTGACAATGTCAACGCATAATATTTCTTAACTGTATGACAGGTATTATAATATCCTACCTGATTTTCATTCTGAATTATTTATCACAGGTATAACGTTTGCCGTCACTCTAAAGTACGCCAGTTCGATTGTAGAACTGTAACGATCCACAGTAGTCAAGCTGGAGGCAAAAAGACATTCTACAACATTCTCGAATCGAAAAGATGCAGGTTCAGTTAACGTAAAGATTATTAAACGTACATACCGCCTCCGGGGTCTAGTGGTAGAGCGTCCGCCCGGAGAGCGGAAGGTCCGGGGTTCGATTCCCGGCCGCGTCATACCAAAAGACGTTAAAAGATGGTACTTGTTGTTACCCTGTCTGGTGCTCGGCATTAAGGGGCTAAAACAAGGACTGGTCGGCTCGGAGTCAGTATACTGTGTCTGAGTGGGGTATTCATGTTAAACTGCGGCATGGTATCTCAGTGAGCTAGCACTATAAATCGGCATCGGCCCGGACTAGTTCAAGCAGCCACACAAACACACACACGTACATGCACGTCGCTATATCAGTGCAATAATCTTGGACGCGACGTTAAACCCCATTTGACCTCACCTCACCTTATCAAACGTACGCGGAATTGGAGGAACCGTTTGCGTTAACTCGATCAAGTCTTCACTTTCAGTGGAACGTTTAGCAGGTGCAGCTCAATCTGCTTAAAGCATCATTATTTCAAACGAGTGAATGTTGTTTTGCGCAGTATTATGGAATTATCCTAAAACGGCCTTCAAGTCATCAGGCGAATTGCAGTCCACTGTTATTTGATAATGCCGTCAGATTACCATCAATCACATTGTCAAATGGCGTCGTAGATTTATAGGAACTACACCAGCTTAATATCAAGTTTATGTCCCGAGTGACATAATGTTAACTTTTCCCAAGTTTTATCGAGAGCATTAACTTGATATCAAATTGAAGCGAGTGTAATATTCTATTTATTGCCACAGATGTAATTTGAAAATGAATAAAAAAAACCCAACAGTTTCAGTTCCTGAACTGGGGGAAAGGTCAAGGTTACAACGTTCGTTGACCTTTTCACGGCGGAAGTCATAGACTTGCACAAGTCTCTAAGGCAATAAATATTTTTGTTTAAATCATAATTTCTAGATTATATAAATGATAAAAACGAGTTGTCCCTATAAAAGTCATGCTTTTTGTAGCGTCCGCTTATCCTATCTGTTATAACGATAGAATTACAACACAACCATGGACTTATCTTTCAGTGCAGCCTTGGAGCAAGGCTACCAAATTCAGTGATATCATGGCCCCTTATAAACAGTTAAACGACAAAATGATATGTTGTCAAATTGAAGGCCGTATAAGTGTTTTAACAATACAGTAACGCCTCAAACGAAATTAAACTGATCGTAATCACTTCTTAATTTCGCCCTATGAACTAATAATCTGCCTAATTAGAGGTCACATAGTGCATTTGTTGAAAATGTCAGCACACTCAATTCTCGGGAAAAGCAGTGTTTTCAAGCGCGAAACATACCAGTACGCTTGTTTTCTGCCGGAAATATTTTTGTGGATTTGTCAGTAGTCGAATATTTTATGGAAACATCGTATGGCTATATCGTAAAAAAACACATGTTTTTTACTACTCTAGGTTGAACCTCCTCTGACATTTGGAACATACTGTTAATTGGTGGCCATATTGGATTATGCAAACTAAACATATTTCCCAAAATGGCATTGCTTGGGACTGTTAGAATGTTGTTCTTGGGACCTTGGAGAAATGCATCGTGGTTAAAAAAAACAATTGTCTGGATATTTATTCCATGATTATTGAAATAGTGGCTCAGATTGCCAGGAATAATATGGCGTCATATATTTATAGGATATTAGGGGCCGGTCATTGATTACTGTTAGAGGTCATACATATTTCAGTTGGAGGTCACACTGTGAATCTGCTGACACAGCAAATTCTGTTGGGGGCGTGGAACTTTCCTGTACACATATCTTCTATCGGAAATGTTTCTCAGACAGTTTATCGGATGTTCCAGTGGAAACCTACGGCTCGTTTAATCGACATATTTTATCCAGTTGGCATTACACTGACAATGTCTGACCCCGTCTGCCTCGTCGTCTTTCTCGCTTCAAGGCCGGCGATGATACTAGCTGAAAATATCTGGAGGACTATTCGAGGTAACTTGCATCCTTACGTTCTGCGTTTAATCTTCATTAAAGATCATGTACTGAACGCAAAATGTTTGGCGAACGTGGAGCGAGCGCTAGCGGGCATTAGCAGAAACAACGCGTTCCGTTCCAAATTAAATTTTCGGCAGTTAAATCTACAGGTAAAGTAGCTCTAATTTGAAACATGGTACGTTTATATTTAAACTCATTGTACAATATGTGTTTCTGTATTGATCTTGTTGTTTGGAGGAGTCAACATGCTATTGTTTGTTTGTGTGTTGGTTAACGCCGCACTCTGCAATATCCAAGCTATGTGATGACGGTTTGTAAATAATCGAGTCTGGACCACACAGTCCAGTGATTGACATCATGTGCATCGATCTACGCAATTGGGATACGATGACATGCATCAACCAAGTCAGCGAGCCTGACCACCCGATCCCGTTAGTCGCCTTTTACGACAAGGATAGTCGCCTTCAGCATGGGTTGCTGAAGACATATTCTACCCAGGATCTTCACGGTTCAACAACTTTCTTTTTAGATGAAATACGGTTTTCATAAATTACACTCTGAAATAATATATCTGCAGGATTTGACCCCGCCTTGCTCTAAGGCTGTACTGAAAGAAACGTCCATGGATCTATAGTAATTCAACCTCCTAATAGGCAAGTCTAGATATTTGGACAGTACACACTAAGACTCCAGTCTCTTATAAACGAATAATTATTGCTTTAGAGACTTGTGCAAGTCTAGAGTTGAACTTACATCTCTTATAAGGACAACTTGTCCTTATTATTTACATAATCTAGAAATTATGATTTAAACGAATAATTATTGCTTTAGAGACTTGTGCAAGTCTACGGTTGACCTTACATCCCGCTTTGATGGACAAGACTGTAGTCGGAGTAAAATTATTTGAGTCAAACGTATGACGCAAGAGTATGTTTGATCTTTTTCTCGTGTGTTTTTGTCCACGAGATTTTATATTAGGGCTCCATTGAGCTTGTTATGTAGCTGAACGCCTGCACCTGAGTCCGAGAACTGACGCCGCCACGTCATGCTGACGTATGTGTTTACGATACACATATGGAACACTATCAGTTCAGTAAATGTCAGAGTCGTATCTCTACACAGCAGCCATAAAGAGATATTGATGCGCTGGGCCTTATCTATTAGCTTCTTGCATACCTTCTGCACTGACCTTTACAACAACAACACCGCACGTACTCTCATGCTTTGTGTCTTAATGGAGCTGCCACGTGTATCTGGAATAATAATAATAATAATGATGATGATAATAATAATAACAATAACAACAACAACAACAACAATAATAATAATAATAATAATAATAATGACAACAATAATAATAACAACGATAATGATGATATATTCTACCCCGAATCATCACGGGTCTAAAGAGTAGTGATTAAGTCTGAGTGCCCGGGTAGAAAACAGGTCTTCAGCAACCCATGCTTGCCGTAAGAGGCACGTAGATCGACGCACACACACACACACACACACACACACACACACACACACGTGCATGCGCGTCGTTATATAAGTTAAATAATACCGCACGCAACGTTAAATCCCCATTTTACATACCAAGATTCATAATCGGGGAGTTTCTGGTATTACGGCACTATCGTCGAATCCTGGCACAGCTAAAGGACGTAACTCTCCATAGCGATTTGTGGTACTTTAGGCCAGTAGGCATACGACGACGTCTAGACAAATCTGTAAAAGGAGAGCAAATAAACCGATTTCATTGTTGTGAAAAGAACTTTCTAAATAAACACAGTTTCGCAACAATGCTCTCCTCTGCCTGGTCGATGTCATGGTGTCGTTAGTCGCCTTTTACGACAACCGCAAAAGGCGACTGTACTTGTCATAAAAGGCGACTAAATGGTCAGGCTCGCTGACTTGGTTGATGCATGTCATCGATCCCAATTGCGTAGATCGATCTCCATGATGTCAATCACTGTATTGTGTGGTCCAGACTCGATTATTTACAGACCGCCGTCATATAGCTGGAATATTGCTGAGTGCGGCGTTAAACAACAACAACAAAAATAGTTGCAATACCATCACGAAATTGCGACGTTATGATACATCAGTCTGACAATGAAAACAATCACGAATGGACAGCGATTCTGACCCAATGCAAACCATATCAATAATACACGAGATCGCTGTATCCCCGCTAAACTTTTCATCACTGCTGTTACTGCAGACCGTCCCTCGGGAGTCGATGTACTGACAGCAATATGGATTTACCATAACGGCGGAACGGGCCGTGATCAAAGCGCTGACTAAGCGTATTTCATAATGCAATTTCTATGTCGAATGCTATGGTTAGGATTTCAGTTTGATTTGAAAGCCAATATGCGATTTGAAATCTGCGGATGAGATTACGTAGACAGTCCCGTGTTATATTTGTATTAGGTAATATACGTTTAAAATCAGACAGTGGCTTGGATTCCTGGCACCGTCGGTTATGGCAGTGTCACTTTAGATGACCGCCATCTAAACATATGGACACTAGACTCCACGGCGGACAAAGAGGGTTGAGTGAGTGAGTGTTTTTCCCCAGACATTTAGCATGTATGTCTTGAATCTGGAGATGAGGTGAAATGGGGTTTAACGTCGCGTCCAAGATTATTGCATTTATATAACGACGTGCATGCACGTGTATGTGTGTGTGTGGCTGCTTGTACTAGTCCGGACTGATGACGATTTTGTGCTAGCTCACTGAGATACCATGCCGCAGTTTAACATGAATACCCCACTCAGACACAGTATACTGACTCCGAACCGACCAGTCCTTGTTTTAGCCCCTTCATGCCGAGCGCCAGACAGGGTAACACCATGTACCATCTTTTAACGTCTTTTGGTATGACGCGGCTGGGGATCGAACCCCGGACCTTCCGCTCTCCGGGTGGACGCTCTACCATTAGACCCCGGAGGCGGTCCTCTTGAATCTGGAGCAGACACAAAGCTACCACGGAGCGTGTGTGGTATTTTCAGTTCCACGTTAAGTGTGAGCTGGCGTGTACGTGAGGCGGTGAGGTGAAGTGGGGGTAACGTCACCCTCAAGATTACTGCACTTCCAGTGATTGATATCATGAGCATGGTACACGCAATTGGGATACGATGACCTGCATCAACAAAATCAGCGAGCCTGACCAAATCAGCGAGCGAGTATTCTACCCCGGATCTTCACGGGTCTAAAGTGTAATGATTAAGAAAGTAGTTATATACTGGTGTACAGTGTTGTTCACGATGATGGCAAAAGGCGAAAACGGCGATGTCGACGACGATGATGCTGATGATGATGACGACGACGACGACGACGGTGATGTTGGTGATGATGGTGATGGTGATGGTGATGATGATGATGACGATGACGACGACGACGGTGATGTTGGTGATGATGATGGTGGTGATGGTGATGATGGTGATGGTGATGATGATGATGATGATGATGATGATGATGACGATGACGACGACGACGGTGATGTTGGTGATGATGATGGTGGTGATGATGATGATGATGATGATGATGATGATGATGATGAACCGATAAAGACACTGACGAATACGACGATGAAGCTGATTATGATTATGATTGGGTGCTATGGCTATTATCGTTGGAATGGCGAAAAGATTGATAGCAATGAGGAACCTTTTGACAGGCTGTCGTCAAGTAAATACGCATCGGTGCCACGGCCAGAAGAGTCGTCCCCATATATACACGCTGTGCATCAATCAGAACTTGTGAAATTGACAACATTCAGAGGCGACGGGATGCTCGTGCCAGTTGGCACTAATCCCACTCATGAAATATACATGATTGCTGTCCCCGGGGACGCCGCTCGGAGTGGGGATTGGGGGGACAGCACCGCTACATCAAGTTGAGTCACGGAAAGTAGACAAGGACCAGCCTTTGTCTGTTCCACGATCAAAGTCATGAATAAATCACCAGCCAAGGCTGTGATGCACGCTGATGTGCGTATTCCGACGGTTCGCGTTGTCAGCATTACATATCACGGCGTGTCGGCTTAATGTGGGGGAAAATCCCGAAGTGATGTTGGTCTTACACGTCAGTTGTATCACGGCGTGTCGGCTTAATGTGGGAGGAGATCCCGAAATCATGCAGGACGTTAACCAGGGGCTTTCGGGGAGCCTAGTGGTTAAAGCGTTCGCTCGTCACGCCCGTTGGTGCTGTTGTACAACGTGTGATTACCGCGTGAAATGCATGATGCGTTGACTTGGACACTGGGAATCTTCGAGAGGGCAGAGGGGTAATTATTTTACAGAATAAGTAGCACTAATATAAGTTCATAGTTTCATAGGGGCGGTCGGGTAGCCTAGTGGTTAAAGCGTTCGCTCGTCACGCCGAAGACCTGGGTTCGATTCCCGACATGGGTGAAATGTGTGAAGCCCATTTCTGGTGTCCCCCGCGGTGATATTGCTGGAATATTGCAAAAAGCGGCTTAAACCATACTCACTCACCCACTCACTTAGACGTTTACCACTTTGATGAAACCCACGAGCACGGGAATGGTGCTGACAAACCAAGTACGTAACCGGGATTCGAACCCACGACCACAGGTTCCAGTCGCGCAGGGACGTAACTGAGCACAAAAAACTGCGACGACTGGGTCACTGGTGTCTCTGACTTTTTGAAGCAGCCATGTAGTTGTAGCAACGTGTGTATGTGCGTCCGATCGGATGGTGGGGTGGGGTTGGGGTTTGGGTTGGGGGGTGAAGTGTGGGTGTGTGTATGAGGGGGGGGGGGGGGGTTATGAATGCGACTGCGATCACCTTCTGGATCCACGTACGTTGTGTCTGTGGTTACATATGGGACAGATGATATAACTACAGTAAACTTCGGTTATAACGAACTCAAAGGGGCTAATAGTTTTTGTCTGTTGTAACCGTAGTTCGCTATAAGCGTTTCGACCCGTGAAGATCCGGGGTAAAATAGGTCTTCAGCAACCCATGCTTGCCGTAAAAGGCGACTATCCTTGTCGTAACAGGCGACTAACGGGATCGGGTGGTCAGGCTCGCTGACTTGGTTGAAGCATGTCATCGATCCCAATTGCGTGGATCGATGCTTATGATATCAATCACTGGATTGCCTGGTCCAGACTCGATTATTTACACTTCGCCGTCATATAGCTGGAATAATGCTGAATGCGGCGTAAAACAACAAACCAAACAACTATAAGCATTTCAGCTAAAGGATACCCATATGCCCGGGACCAAAAACAACATCTCTTTATATCCGTCACTTCGTTATAAGCGTGTTCGTTATAAACGATTTGAAACAGTCGATGATGATGTGGTTGGATCGGGTGTCATCCACGGTGCTGCAAACAAAACACATATTAATTCCCACTTACAGCTCTTGGCACATCCAAATTGTTGTTTCACTTGTTGCCGTGGAAACAGACTCAATAGATCCTGAATTCTTAACGCCGACCCATTATCATTTCACGGTCCTTAATCCTCCTTCTGTTGCAGACAAAACCTCCGTGGGACGTGATGCCTCGGGTAGAAATGCTTACATCTGTGTGTCTTGTCTGTAATATTACATTCATGTTTGATGATTTCTAAATTGAAACAAGGCTATTCGATGTTTGTTTGTTTGTTGTTTAACGACCCGTTCAGCAATATCCCAGCTATATGACGGCGGTCTGTAAATAATCGAGTCTGGACCAGAGAATCAAGTGATTGATATCATGAGCATCGATCTACGTAGTTTGGGCACGGTAACATGCATCAACCAAGTCAGCGAGCCTGACCATCCGATCCCGTTAGTCGCTTCTTACGACAAGCATAGTCGCCTTTTACGGTAAGCATGGTTGCTGAAGACCTATTCTACCCGGATCTAGATGGTGATGTTTTTGATACGGTTATCATAGTTGTGTTTTGGACCTTAACTTTTTAATGTTTCGGCGACTGCTTTCCGTTTCAAATCAAATTTTCAAATGTATATTTTCTTTTTCCCTTCTTAAGCCCCCGTTACACTATCAAAACCTTGGTCCAAGTTGGACTGTTTACACTCATCAAAGTTTTAGACAGGCGGTCAAAGTTTTGTTGGGAATTATCTTGCCAAGGTGGATGCTACTGACGAAGAATTTTGTGTATTGCCATGTTGAGGAGGCGGCGTCGGGTATGAAAAGACATATTTGGTCCCGAGAATGGCTGCTCTTTGTTGAAACAAATCAATTAATTCTTCCAGCATCTCGTCAGTCCAAAATAGTTGACTCATTTTGACTTGACTATATGGACTTCCGGTTGAAAAGGGGTAAATGTTCCTTGCAGTCTGATTGGCTAAATTAAATCAACGTCATCAAACTTTGATCACAGTTTGACGAGAAATGGAATCGGTTTCTATTCCATCAAAGCCCCGTCAAAAACGTTGACAAATTTTTGGACGGCATGTTACACTATTATAAACTTGGTCAAAACGGACTTTGACCAATTTTTTAATCAAAGTTTTTGATAGTGTAGCGGGCGCTTTAGTTTCTAAACCATGACCGCAGTGTGAACAATACCACGTGACGTCACGCGGTTGAAAAAGACGTCATCGATCAATGACGTAAGTATAACAGCATTGTCTCTCCACTCGCTCCGCCCTTTTCCTTATCGACCGCCTCCGTGGTCTAGTGGTAGAGCGTCCGCCCGGAGAGCGGAAGGTCCAGGGTTCGATCCCGGGCCGCGTCATACAAAAAGACGTTAAAAGATTGTACTTGTTATTACCCTGTCTGGCGCTCGGCAGTAAGGGGCTAAAACAAGGACTGGTCGGCTCGGAGTCAGTATACTGTGTCTGAGTGGGGTATTCATGTTAAACTGCGGCATGGTATCTCAGTGAGCTAGCACTAGAAATCGGCATTAGTCCGGACTAGTACAAGCAGCCACACACACACATACACGTGCATGCACGTCGCTATATAAGTGCAATAATCTTGGACGCGACGTTAAACCCAATTTCACCTCACCTCACCTTTTCCTTATCATTAGCTCGCGTTCTTCGAGAGTTATTTAAGCAGTAAGACATGCTTTTAAGTAGGTGGTGCCAGATGACTCAGGCAGTCTTGACAACCAGACAAAGCCTTGTTTGATTTATGACCGTATTGTTCTTGTAAAGCGTAGAGAAATCCGTGAGTAATAAGCTCAACAACAGCAACCACGGCCTGCGATGCCCCACGGATATCTACAACGACCCAAACGATTATCCTTATAAATCATAGTACCTCATTTCAATGTCAGAAGATGGCTTGATCTCGCTGCATAAGCATCGACTCACTGCGTTAATTGATTGCAACACTTTACGTAATTCAAAAAGTCTGTTCAAGCTCTTCTTGATATAAATATCAATTATAACCCCATTAAGCCATATCACCGTTATCCCCTGGGTCCCAGGTCACGCTGACCTACAGGGGACAGGCCGTACACTGCTTGACCTGCCGTACACCCTGTATACCCCCGCCTGATCACAACTATAATTGACTCATGCTGCGAGCTGGGTCGATATTATTCCACGGAACTACTTTTGTGGTTGCTTAGCGGTGTGTCTTGCTTATGACAAAATGCAAGCTCCTTGAAATTAACATGTTTTGCCTGAAGCTGGGTGTAGACCTCGATAGCGGCTGCAGTCTAAAGAATTATCATAAGTCCTGATTTCTGAATATTCATAATTGATAAACACGTGAATATTTGATGGGCTACAGGATATCAACATCAATATTAAGCGCGGATGCAACGTTTTGGAAACACTCCAAATTGGAAAAAATAATTTGTGGTTGGTTGTCGAGATTATTTTATTTTATAAATATTGTTGTATGTTTACACTTGGTAATCACGATCGCCATTACAGATGCCCGTGGGGATTATACAGGCGCCCAGCAACTTATCCTTGTCGTAAGAGAAGTCTTAATGTTTGTTTGTTTGTTGTTTTACGCCGCACTCAGCAATATTCCAGCTATATGACGACGACCTGTAAATAATCGAGTCTGAACCAGACAATCCAGTGATTAACATCATGAGCATCGATCCACGCAATTGGGGTACGATGACGTGCATCAACCATGTCAGCGAACCTGACCACCCGATCCCGTTAGTCGCCTCTTACGACAAACATTGTCGCCATTTACGGCAAACATGGGTTGTTGAAGACCTATTCTATCCCGGATCTTCACGGGTCAGGCGATTTAATGGATCGGGTTGGTTGATTGCGTGGATCGATGCTCATGATGTCAACTACCGCCGTCATATCGCTGGAAGGTTACTGTCGTTGCAGTCGTCGTTGTCCTCATCATTTCAACTCTGTCACGGCGATCTGTGCAATCGAGTCAAGGGAAACCAGTGACTGAAAAGATGAGCAACGATCAACGCCATCGGAGTACGATGTAACGCAATCAAACAAGTCAACGAGCCTGACCACCTGATCCAAGTTTAGTTTTATAACCGACCCGTGAAGATTCCGGGGTAGAATAGGTCTTCAGCAACCCATGCTTGTCGTAAAAAGCGACTATGCTTGTCTTAAGAGGCGACTAACGGGATCGGGTGGTCAGGCTCGCTAACTTGGTTGAAGCATGTTATCGATCCCAATTGCGTGGATCGATACCCATGATGTCATCCACAGGATTGTCTGGTCCAGACTCGATTTTTTATAAACCGCCATCATATAGCTTGAATATTGCTGAGTGTGGCGTAAGACAACAAGCAAACAAAACAACAAAAAAGACATATTGTGGCTGGCTATCAAGCTATATATTGATTCGGTACAGTGCCTGTGTTTGAATACATGGCAATTCTTCAGTTGACACGATCTAATCAAATAAAGCACGCTATGTTTGCAATTCATTACACTGCATTAATTCCGATAATGTTTGCTGGGCACGGGTGTACCCATTTACTCCGAGGTCTTTCAGAAGTAACAGGCCGCTTTGCATGTGCTGTCATACGTGGAGGACCGCCTCCGGGGTCTAATGGTAGAGCGTCCGCCCGGAGAGCGGAAGGTCCGGGGTTCGATCCCCAGCCGCATCATACCAAAAGACGTTAAAAGATGGTACTTGTTGTTACCCTGTCTGGCGCTCGTAATTAAGGGGCTAAAACAAGGACTGGTCGGCTCGGAGTCAGTATACTGTGTCTGAGTTGGGTATTCATGTTAAACTGCGGCATGGTATCTCAGTGGGCTAGCACTATAAATCGGCATCAGTCCGGACTAGTACAAGCAGCCACACACACACACACATACACGTGCATGAACGTCGCTATATAAGTGCAATAATCTTGGACGCGTCGTTAAACCCAATTTCACTTCACCTGTCAGACGTGGGGAATGTTTCCAAACACAGACGATTTCTGGCGTTGCTTTTGCTTGTAACGCCACACTCATCACAATTCCAACCATATGACGGACATCTGTATATAATTAACGTATTGCGTTGATCGTTGTTCATAACATCAAACACTGGTTTGTCTTGTCCAGACTGTGTCGACTGGCGTGTGCGATTGTCGTGCATGTGTAAACAGGCTTGTAGGCTGACGCCATGAGATCGATCGCCAGACCTGTGGAGTCCCAGAGTTTGAGGTCTTGCGTTCTCGATGTCACTAGGAAGACAAAGCAGAGATAATTGAAAACACAGTTTATCTTGGTACATTCCTGGAAATAGACAATACTATGGGCTAAGGTGGATTAAGTCACGTGACAAGTCCCGGGCGGATGCTGTGATGACGTAATGCTTCAACATGTTTGTGTTTAGTTTTATGGATGTTTGATTGCTTTCCCTGAGTGTTTGATTGCTTTCCACGAGGTCGCGTCAAACTTGATGCCAGTTTAGAAACTGACTGAACATCAATATATGATCACATCTGTCTCCAAATGAAGGGACGTGATCACATTTGTCTCAAAATGATGGGATGTTATCACATCTGTCTCAAAATGAAGGGACGTGATCACATTTGTCTCAAAATGAAGGGACTTGGTCACACCTCAGTATGAAGGGACGTGATCACATCTGTCTCAGTATGAAGGGACGTGATCACATCTGTCTCAATATGAAGGGAGGTGATCACATCGCAATATGAAGGGACGTGATCACATCTCAATATGAAGGGACGTGATCACATCTCAATATGAAGGGACGTGATCACATCTCTATATGAAGGGACGTGATCACATCTCAATATGAAGGGACGTGATCACATCACAATATGAAGGGACGTGATCACATCTGTCTCAAAATGAAGGGACGTGATCACATCTCAATATGAAGGGACGTGAACACATCTCAATATGAAGGGACGTGATCACATCTCTCTCAAAATAAAGGGACGTGAACACATCTCAAAATGAAGGGAGGTGATCACATCTCAATATGAAGGGACGTGATCACATCTCAATATGAAGGGACGTGATCACATCTCAATATAAAGGGACGTAATCACATCTGTCTCAAAATGAAGGGACGTGATCACATCTCACTATGAAGGGACGTGATCACACCTGTCTCAAAATAAAGGGACGTGAACAAATCTCAAAATGAAGGGACGTGATCACATCTCAATATGCAGGGACGTGATCACATCTGTCTCAATATGAAGGGACGTGATCACATCTTAATATGAAGGGACGTGATCACATCTCAATATGAAGGGACATGATCACATCTCAATATGAAGGGACGTGATCACATCTGTCTCAAAATAAAGGGACGTGAACAAATCTCAAAATGAAGGGACGTGATCACATCTCAATATGAAGGGACGTGATCACATCTGTCTCAAAATGAAGGGGCGTGATCACATCTCAATATGAAGGGACGTGATCACATCTGTCTCAAAATAAAGGGACGTGAACAAATCTCAAAATGAAGGGACGTGATCACATCTCAATATGAAGGGACGTGATCACATCTGTCACAAAATGAAGGGACGTGATCACATCTCAATATGAAGGGACATGATCACATCTGTCTCAAAAAAAAGGGACGTGAACAAATCTCAAAATGAAGGGACGTGATCACATCTCAATATGAAGGGACGTGATCACATCTCAATATGAAGGGACGTGATCACATCTGTCTCAATATGAAGGGGCGTGATCACATCTCAAAATGAAGGGACATGATCACATCTCAATATGAAGAGACGTGATCACATTTGTCTCAAAATAAAGGGACGTGAACACATCTCAATATGAAGGGACGTGATCACATCTGTCTCAAAATGAAGGGACGTGATCACATCTCAATATGAAGGGACGTGATCACATCTGTCTCAATATGAAGGGACGTGATTACATCTGTCTCAAAATGAAGGGGCGTGAACACATCTGTCTCAAAACGAAGGGACGTGATCACATCTCAATATGAAGGGACGTGATCACATCTGTCTCAAAATGAAGGGACGTGAACACATCTCAAAATGAAGGGACGTGGTCACATCTGTCTCAAAATGAAGGGACGTGATCACATCTCAGTATGAAGGGACGTGATCACATCTGTCTCAATATGAAGGGACGTGATTACATCTGTCTCAAAATGAAGGGGCGTGATCACATCTTTCTCAAAATGAAGGGGCGTGAACACATCTCAAAATGAAGGGACGTGATCACATCTGTCTCAATATGAAGGGACGTGATTACATCTGTCTCAAAATGAAGGGACGTGGTCACATCTGTCTCAAAATAAAGGGACGTGAACAAATCTCAATGTGAAGGGACGTGAACACATCTCAATATCAAGGGACGTGATCACATGTCAATATGAAGGGACGTGATCACATCTGTCTCAAAATGAAGGGACGTGATCACATCTCAATATGAAGGGACGTGATCACATCTGTCTCAGAATGAAGAGACCTGATCACATCTCAAAATGAAGGGACGTGATCACATCTCAATATGAAGGGACGTGATGACATCTGTCTCAAAATGAAGGGACGTGATCACATCTCAATATGAAGGGACGTGATCACATCTGTCTCAAAATGAAGGGACGTGATCACATCTGTCTCAATATGAAGGGACGTGATCACATCTGTCTCAAAATAAAGGGACGTGAAGACATCTCAAAATGAAGGGACGTGATCACATCTCAATATGAAGGGATGTGATCACATCTCAATATGAAGGGACGTGATCACATCTCAATATGAAGGGATGTGATCACATCTCAATATGAAGGGACGTGATCACATCTGTCTCAAAATAAAGGGACGTGAAGACATCTCAAAATGAAGGGACGTGATCACATCTCAATATGAAGGGATGTGATCACATCTCAATATGAAGGGACGTGATCACATCTCAATATAAAGGGACGTGATCACATCTCAATATGAAGGGACGTGATCACATCTCAATATAAAGGGACGTGATCACATCTGTCTCAATATGAAGGGACGTGATCACATCTGTCTCAAAATGAAGGGACGTGATCACATTTGTCTCAAAATGAAGGGACGTAATCACATCTCAATATGAAGGGACGTGAACAAATCTCAATATGCAGGGACGTGATGACATCTGTCTCAAAATGAAGGGACGTGATCACATCTGTCTCAAAATGAAGGGACGTGATCACATCTCAATATGAAGGGACGTGATCACATCTGTCTCAAAATGAAGGGACGTGATCACATCTCAATATAAAGGGACGTGATCACATCTGTCTCAATATGAAGGGACGTGATCACATCTGTCTCAATATGAAGGGACGTGATCACATCTGTCTGAAAATGAAGGGACGTGATTACATCTTAATATGAAGGGACGTGAACACATCTCAATATAAAGGGACGTGATCACATCTGTCTCAATATGAAGGGACGTGATTACATCTGTCTCAATATGAAGGGACGTGATTACATCTGTCTGAAAATAAAGGGACGTGATCACATCTGTCTCAAAATGAAGGGATGTGAACACATCTCAATATGAAGGGCCGTGATCACATCTCAATATGAAGGGACGTGATCACATCTCAATATGAAGGGACGTGATCACATCTCAATATAAAGGGACGTGATCACATCTGTCTCAATATGAAGGGACGTGATCACATCTGTCTCAAAATGAAGGGACGTAATCACATTTGTCTCAAAATGAAGGGACGTAATCACATCTCAATATGAAGGGACGTGAACAAATCTCAATATGCAGGGACGTGATGACATCTGTCTCAAAATGAAGGGACGTGATCACATCTGTCTCAAAATGAAGGGACGTGATCACATCTCAATATGAAGGGACGTGATCACATCTGTCTCAAAATGAAGGGACGTGATCACATCTCAATATGCAGGGACGTGATCACATCTGTCTCAATATGAAGGGACGTGATCACATCTGTCTCAATATGAAGGGACGTGATCACATCTGTCTGAAAATGAAGGGACGTGATTACATCTTAATATGAAGGGACGTGAACACATCTCAATATAAAGGGACGTGATCACATCTGTCTCAATATGAAGGGACGTGATTACATCTGTCTGAAAATGAAGGGACGTGATCACATCTGTCTCAAAATGAAGGGATGTGAACACATCTCAATATGAAGGGCCGTGATCACATCTCAATATGAAGGGACGTGATCACATCTCAATATGAAGGGACGTGATCACATCTGTCTCAAAATGAAGGGACGTGATCACATCTCAATATGAAGGGACGTGATCACATCTGTCTCAAAATGAAGGGACGTGAACACATCTCAAAATGAAGGGACGTGATCACATCTGTCTCAAAATGAAGGGACGTGATCACATCTCAATATGAAGGGACGTGATCACATCTGTCTCAAAATGAAGGGACGTGATCACATCTCACTATGAAGGGACGTGATCACATCTGTCTCAAAATGAAGGGACGTGATCACATCTGTCTCAAAATGAAGGGACGTGATCACATCTCAATATGAAGAGACCTGATCACATCTCAATATGAAGGGACGTGATCACATCTCAATATGAAGGGACGTGAATCACATCTGTCTCAAAATGAAGGGACGTGATCACATTTGTCTCAAAATGAAGGGACGTAATCACATCTCAATATGAAGGGACGTGAACAAATCTCAATATGCAGGGACGTGATGACATCTGTCTCAAAATGAAGGGACGTGATCACATCTGTCTCAAAATGAAGGGACGTGATCACATCTCAATATGAAGGGACGTGATCACATCTGTCTCAAAATGAAGGGACGTGATCACATCTCAATATAAAGGGACGTGATCACATCTGTCTCAATATGAAGGGACGTGATGACATCTGTCTCAAAATGAAGGGACGTGATCACATCTGTCTCAAAATGAAGGGACGTGATCACATCTCAATATGAAGGGACGTGATCACATCTGTCTCAAAATGAAGGGACGTGATCACATCTCAATATAAAGGGACGTGATCACATCTGTCTCAATATGAAGGGACGTGATCACATCTGTCTCAATATGAAGGGACGTGATCACATCTGTCTCAAAATGAAGGGACGTGATCACATCTCAATATGAAGGGACGTGATCACATCTCAATATGAAGGGACATGATTACATCTCAATATGAAGGGACATGATCACATCTCAATATGAAGGGACGTGATCACATCTGACTCATTAAGAAATCAGCACTCTCACTACAACCAAAGTTCAACAAATTATAATGGAAGTTCTTCAGACGCCAACAGGACACTGCTTCCCATGATGTTTCAAAAAGTCTGCTGTCGACCCTTTGTCTGTCATACAGCCCATGCAAGTCTATACTGTTTGGCAAGTCTAGATGATTATCAGGAAAATATCTGAATATGAAGAAAGTCTCTGGGCTCCTTTTTATTATATTTTATATTTTAACTATAATTTAACAATTACTTTTTTTTCTGTAAAATATGTTCATTTCAGAGACTAGATGTCAGTCTAGTCGGCCCTCCTTGACACTCAGGAGACTAACATTTCACACCAGCCCTGTATACACTGCTAGACAAGAGCGGCCGCTGATTACACGGACTTTGTGAACGGTATATCAGCTGACGCTGCACATGTGTACATGACTTTAATGGTGGTTGCGGCTGGATACAGACGTTAGTCTTGCAGTCTCCCTGGGAGAGGGTGCTGCAGAGAGTGTCCGATGCTGGTGCCGTGGCGCGTAGTGCCAGAGTCTTGGACGTCCGCCAGGAGATGTTCCCTTGAATGGCATCAAGACGGCCGCCTTGACCTAACACAACCCCACTTCCCAATGTATACTCAAGCTTAATAGTAGCGCAACCATCCATCAATATCGGAGGGGGTGGGGGTGGGTGGGGGGTGATGGGGGTGTGGGGCGTCGGGATAGGGGTGGGGGTCGGGTCGGGTTGGGGGGGATGTTTGGGGTGAGGTTTGAGGGGGGGGGGGGGGGGTGGCATCAGGAAGTAGCTTAACACATTGTATCCAAGTGTGTCATCGAACCTAGACGTTTGACGTGACGAGCGAACGCTTTAACAACTAAGCTTCCCCACCTTTTCGTTATTCAAATATTTTGTTCTTATCAAAATATACATGGAGCTACAAATTCTAGCTTTAATTGAATTTTATTTGATGAATTCAACGGATGTTTCATTTCACAGTGATTTTAATTTACGGAATTATGTCGGAAATTTGAAAATCTATTTTGGAACAGAGTGAGGTAAAACTATGAGTGACTGATTGAATATGGTTTTACGCCGCTTTTTGCAATATTCCAGCAATATTACGGCAGGGCGACACCAGAAATGGGCTTCACACATTGTACCCATGTCGGGAATCGAACCCGTGTCTGCAGCGTGACGAGCGAACGCTTTACCCACTAGGCTACCCGTCCGCCCCCTTGAAACTATGAAGTTAGATTAGTGCTACTTATTCTGTAAAATAATTACCCTTGTGCCCTCTCGAAGATTCCCAGTGTCCAAGTCAACGCATCATGCCTTTCACGCGGTAATCACACGTTGTACGACCGTGCTGCTTTCGAAACAGATAGGTCTTCAGATAAGTCTAGAAGGCTGACAGAGAGGGAGGGAGTTTGGTAATTAATTCCACAGAGGTTGAAGCAAATTTGAAATACCTTTGTCCGAAGACTTACGACGTGCCACTGGAGCAACAGTTGCAGTTTGTCACTGGAGGGCAACTTCCTGGATGCTGGATCAGCTCGGTCATGTGATGAAGTGAATGTTGAAATTAATTCTAGCTTCATCCCGTGGAGGTTCATCATTGTGTGATAGGACATCTTTCTGCTGATCGGACGTTCAACAACATTATACGTCTTCATCCTATAGTCAAGGTGGAGTGAGTGAGTGAGTGAGTGGGTGAGTGAGTGAGTGAGTGAGTGAGTGGGTGGGTGAGTGGGTGAGTGAGGTAGTGAGTGAGTGAGTGGGTGAGTGAGTGAGTGAGTGAGTGGGTGAGTGGGTGAGTAAGTGGGTGAGTAGGTGAGTGAGTGAGTGAGTGGGTGAGTGAGTGAGTGAGTGAGAGAGAGAGGGTTGGTGAGTGAGTGAGTGAGTGAGTGGGTGGGTGAGTGAGTGAGTGAGTGAGAGAGGGTGGGTGAGTGAGTGAGTGAGTGAGTGAGTGAGTGAGTGAGTGAGTGAGTGAGTGGGTGGGTGGGTTAGTGAGTGAGTGAGTGAGTGAGTTAGTGGGTGGGTGGGTGGGTGAGTGAGTGAGTGAGTGAGTGAGTGAGTGAGTGGGTGGGTGAGTGAGTGGGTGGGCGGGTGGGTGGGTGAGTGGGTGGGTGAGTGAGTGAGTGAGTTGGTGGATGAGTGAGTGGGTGAGTGAGTGAGTGAGTGAGTGAGTGGGTGAGTGGGTGAGTGAGTGGGTGAGTAGGTGAGTGAGTGAGTGAGTGAGTGAGTGAGTGAGTGGGTGGGTGAGTGAGAGAGAGGGTGGGTGAGTGAGTGAGGGAGTGAGTGAGTGAGTGAGTGCGTGCACAGTGACCAAACCAAAGTGAAGTCACCATCCTTAGGACTTCGGGGACTTACGGTACTTCTGCTTCTCGCATTCCTTTTGTTTGTTTTTGTTTTGTTTTTTGTTGCTTACGCCAGCTATATGATGCCAGCTATATGACGGCGGTCTGTAAATAGTCGAGTTTGCACCGGACAAACTCAGTGATTGATATCATGAGCATCGATCCACGCAATTGGAATACGATGACATGCATCAGCCAAGTCAGCGAGCCTGACAACCCGATCCCGTTAGTCGCCTCTCACGACAAGCAAAGTCGCCTTTTACGGCAAGCATGGGTTGCTGAAGACCTATTCTACCCCGGATCTTCACGGGTCCCCCCCATGCCTTCCCAACAGGTAAAAGAAAACCAACGAGCAACAAGGAACTATGGATTCTCTGCCCCGAGGGAGTGAAAGGCGTTAATCCCGAACCTTTATGAGCCGAGTCTGGTGTTAGTTCATTCCGAGTTTCGAGTAGCCTTTACTATATATTACTCATTGCCATTAACAGTGAGAACATATCGAAAAAACCGTATATGTGCGAGCCCTACTGAGAAAGTTCAAGGCAGCCATTGTGACGTAATGTAATCAGTTTGTGACGTCAAGAGCAATGGAGACGTGATATATAGAGGTTATCACGCAAGTGTGTTTGGGGATGGTAAATATCCTGCATTAGGAATAAACATTGTATTTAGCGAGCCTTGGCCCTCGTTTTTATCCGTTGGTTTTATCCTGCCGAGAAACCTACCCATTATACGATAAATAGAGAATACTACACTCATTCTCGTTTGATACCATTTTTACGAGATGTCTTTCTTTGGTATCGTTGACAGACCAAACTGAAACCGGTTGCAAACTCTGGTTGTGCATGAATATTGATATTGATGCATGGGCAATGTGGCCATTTCTTTGCATACGCATTTATAACATGCACCTACAGTTGTGTCTGCAAACATAACAGCACCGACGCTCAAGATCTTTTGGAAGAATTTCTTCAACTTATGGTAATTCAAGCGCCATGTTGTTAGTACGCAGGGCAGTTATTAGAAAAATTGAAAAGTCACATTAGCGCCGCGCTTTGAATGTCGGACCAACAGTCGGTCACTCGCACTGCCGGGGTCCTGTCTGTGCATTTTACATGGTTCGGTTTCCTTGATCTATCGGCTGAATTTATATCATGTCCGTACCATTTTGGAAGAGGGAATCAGAGTGTTCGCAAAAGACATTCATGTTAACTGTACCACCCAAGACTGAAGACGTAAAAATCAACAAGCTCCAAATCTGCTTGCATGTCAGTGACAGCTTCGAACGAAGGGCAAGGTCACCACCGGAATAAGAAAAGACAACCGTGATCTTCTCACAGCGTTTAACGCTAGAGATAGGGAATGTTATTGTTCACATTTTGGATATTTTGGGCAACATAATCAGAAATCAGGCAAACTTCTACGGAGTTTTCGAATGATTTGTATCGGAAATGTTCACTTTGAGTGATCTGGTCGTGCAGTCGTGAACAAACAACTCCCGAAACAGTGCCACAAAATACGCTTCGAAGAGGACACTGATGGCACAACCGGATCCTCCCAAGTAAGTCTCGATATCTGTCCAGATAGTTTAAACTGACTTCATTTCACCACGCTTATCCTTTGATGTTAAATGAAATTAAAAGTTGCGAAAGTGGTCGGGTGTGTCACGCTCATGGGGACCCTCGATCTATTGATCGGTTGTCGTACATTGTAAATGGATATAGCTCGAATATATAATGTCTGAAGAAGCTCTATGAATAACCTATATAGAATGCAAACCGAATTTGATGCGTGTGACTATCTTTTTTGGTTTAATAAAGTGTTTGTAAATATCTCTCGCTCTCATGAGATAGCTTCGGCGTGACGAGCGAACGCTTCAACCACCAGGCTACCCGACCGCCCCTGAGACTCGTCAACAATGAAACAGTTGAAAGACATATGCAATATCCCGAATGGACTGTGACGGAAGTAATCTGTTGGTCGTATGGAGCTCTGGGTAGGAGAGCTAATGAACAGGAGCCAAATCTGTCTTTATGGGTAATATACGGCATTATGAGCCATGTCCTATTTTGTCTGAGAGACACAACTATTTTTTTGTGATCGCGTGTGTCGACCGCCAACAAATCAAACCAAGAAAAACAAGACTGACTCCCCTCCATCATATTTCTCTGTTGTGACACGGAGATGGGCAGTTTCAGTACCAGTTTCAAGTGCAAGTGTGAGTGAGTGAGTGAGTATGGTTTTACGTCACTTTTAGCAATATTACAGCAATATCACAGCAGGGGGCACCAGAAATGGGCTTCACACATTGTACCCATGTCGGGAATGTCGACAAGCGAACGGGTCAGTGGCCCATCAAACATTTACATACGTTTCGCGATGAGCGGCCTAGAAGAAATATCTCTGTGTGGAGTTGCGTCCCTTAGCCGAGTCAGGATTCGATGGTCAGATACACCCCGATTATATTATACACCCTTTTTGTGCAGCACTTTAAAACTGTTGTGAGTTTCAGCTTATGATAAAAAATGCAATTTGTATTTTTCTGCAATGTGATATAAACATTAAGCCTAATATAATATTCATATATTCGTCGATAACAAAATGAAAACCTGTTCATCGTTTTCCCACTGGACATGGGCTGAATTGACAGATGACATATTAACGTTAAACTACCGACCATAAATTAGAAATTTTATGTTTGGAGCAGTGACGTTGTTAAATATGCAGAACCTGCTGATATACCCAGACAGCGAGGACACCACCGCCAGAGCATGTAAACACTAAGTAAATTAGTCATCTCATTCCTGGCTGTTTTCTGGTCAATGCCAACCTTTCAGGCCCATGAATAATTGAAACAGCACCGCAGGAAAGATGATTAATGTTTTTGAAGCTGATTGAAACATAATCAATTGCATGTCAATGTCTAGCGGTTCGGAGATTGAGTCCATGTCAATTGCAGAATTCGTGGATATGGATCCCAATCTCCTCACAGGGTTGCTTGGATTACTCCGAGTTCGACCTATTTTCTTTAGCGCCGCCGAACAGTGTTTAATACTTGTACGGATCCAGGAAGCCACTTGTTGCGTGTTTGATTTCTGTAATATTGACTTTCTCCGTTTGTTTTAGAGTTACACTGCCGGCAGCGTGGTACCGACTATAAATTAAAGGTTGAAAAAAGTCGTGGTGTGTTTGTATAGAGTCTGATGCATGTAGGGCCCTCGCGCGGACGTCTTCGACGTCGGAGAACGTCTTCAGCACCAATTAATCATCTACAACTTTCGTCTGTTACCTATCGACAGATACTGTTGGCTGCAGCAAGAGAAACACGCGCCGGTAGAAATGATACACAGGGGGTACTCTGTTTGTAGTACCTATTGTTTAATTTACCCGACCTCATGTTGTTGCTAGACGCGAAAAGAATCAGCACAGGTGTAAATATATACTGTCAATGCAAGAGAATATCAGACGTGGAACTTCCATTTGGCGCAAAGGGCAAAAACGTCTGAACGTTATGATAATCGACCACTGAAAATCAGTGATGACACCAGGTGTTCGTGAAAAGGGTAAGCATGTCCTGCCCTACTTGTAGCACCCGCCATTCACATAATTTGCATATAGAAGTAAGTAGTTATTGCCCGACGCCGTATAGCAGCGCTCCTACCATTCAACGGTGGCGGTGTTAAGTATACATGTGCCGAATCATTCCTTCATCAGCTGTCTGACTCACACATCAGCTCACTCTCTCTCACAAGTCAACTCACTTATTTAGCTATCCCGTCCACTACATCTCTCTCCTTCACTTTATGATGCAGTGGATCACTAGTTGAATGACGCAGTAACTCTCTCATTGAATGACGACGTGGGTAACTAATTGAATGACGCAGTAACTCTCTCATTGAATGACGCAGTAACTATCTCATTAAATGACACAGTAACTATCTCATTGAATGACGCTTTAACTCTCTCATTGAATGACGCAGTGGGTCTTTAGTTGAATGACGCAGTAACTCTCATTATATGACGCAGTATCTCTTTCATTAAAAGACGCAGAAACTATCTCATTGAATGAGGCAGTAACTAACTCATTGAATGAAGCAGTAACTTTCTCATTGAATGACGCAGTATCTCTTTCATTAAAAGACGCAGTAACTATCTCATTGAATGACGCAGTAACTATCTCATTGAATGACGCAGTAACTCTCTCATTGAATGACGCAGTAACTCTCTCATTGAATGACGCAGTAACTCTCTCATTGAATGACGCAGTAACTATCTCATTAAATGACCCAGTAACTCTCTCATTATATGACGCAGTGGGTCACTGGTTGAATGACGCAGTAACTCTCTCATTGGATGACGCAGTAACCCTCTCATAATATGACGCTGGGGGTCACTAATTGGATTACGCAGTAATTAACTCATTGAATGACGCAGTAACTCCCTCATTGAATAACGCAGTGGGTCTTAAATTGAATGACGCAGTAACTCTCATTATATGACGCAGTATCTCTTTCATTAAAAGAAGCAGTAAATATTTCATTGAATGACGCAGTAACTGTCTCATGGAATGACGCAGTAACTCTCTCATTGAATGTAGCAGTGACTCCCTCATTGAATGACACAGTAAATCCCTCATTGAATGACGCAGTGACTCCCTCATTGAATGACGCAGTAAATCCCTCATTGAATGACACAGTAACTACCTCATTGAATGACGCAGTAACTCTCTCATTGAGAGATGACGTAGTAACTCTCTCATTGAATGACGCAGTAACCCTCTCATTGAGAGATGAAGTAGGGTACTAATTCATTCATTCACCGTTCTATTCGTCCACTTACCTATCAGCAGCACCCATTCGTTGGCGGAGGCCAGATGACCCCCTTGTCCTAGGAGCCTCAAGTCACAGAGCAGAGTTGCGCCCCTTAAACTTGCCAGGATCTGATGATCGATGAACCATGGTGAACCAGCACAACATCTCGCCGTGGACTAAATAAAACTATATAATCTAAACGCCTCCAACCTGCGTGTGATGGCCTTCTCTCATAATACGCTGGGGCGTCGTGATATAACTGAAATACTGTTCAAAGTTGCGATGGAGGGCACGGATGACCACCAAGGCAGCAAATTGTCGTGCTGTGATCCTGTCCGCATTGATTCCAGTCCCAGAATCGTAATCATACCACACCCGTTCTGGTGGGTGTCGGGGCGGTCGGGTAGCCTAGTGGTTCAAGCGTTAGCTCGTCATGCCGAAGATCCGGGTTCGATTCCCAACATGGGTACAATGTGTGAAGCCCATTTCTGGTGTCCCCCGCCGTGATATTGCTGAAATATTGCTAAAAACGGCGTAAAACCAAACTCACTCACTCTGGTGGCTTTCACCAAAGTAATAAGGATTTAAGACCAAAAGCCGAAATACCATTAACTAATCTACATTCTATTACGATAAATACACTGGATCTGGTTTTGAACAAAATTGGAATCTCACACTGCTTGACATGGCCGTCCAATCAGATTACACACATGAGCGAGAAAGATCCTATGCGAAGCTATAGATCCAGATTTTACCAGGTTATATATCATAATAAAATGGAGATATAATACCCTGGACGGTCGAGGATGGACTATTTCTTGGAAATTCTAGCATTGCTTTTCCTCAATCGCATTAAAATCTGAGAGAAGAGATCTGACAATCCCCTCCCCACCACCCCCTGCACAGAAGGTCGCCGTATGGACCCTAAGAGAAACCCTCAAAACTAAAATGAGGGGCGGTCGGGTAGCCTAGTGGTTAAAGCGTTAGCTCGTCACGCCGAAGACCCGGGTTCGATTCCCAACATGGGTACAATGTGTGAAGCCCATTTCTGGTGTCCCCTGCTGTGATATTGCTGGAATATTGCTAAAAGCGGCGTAAAACCATACTCACTCACTCAAATGAAGATTCTTGGGTTCCTGAGACAATAAACCAAACGGATGTCAGCTTTCGATTTGAACAAAAGAAAAAAACACACAAATATTCCTTCGATGTTACTTGTTACTGGGTAGAGATAACGCTCAGAAATGACAGAGCGTATACCATACACAACGATAAAATTGCCTTTTGTTATTTACATTCAGAATTTTCCGTTTAACTTCATTTTCTAAATAAAGAAATAAGATATTTTTTGTCTAAATTCTTCGATTACCCATACCGAGAATCTAGAATCCTCGACGCTGATTTGCTGATCATAAAGTTCACCTGACGCTACCCCCAATGGAAAGTTTGAGAGATCTTCTCCCTGAGGGGTCTCATAGTGTGAGATTCCGTATCCTCCAGTTGATAGGTGCCGTGACATGTCTGTGAATCTACATATAGATATGGTGGTGGGTATTTATGCATAAGCGACGAGAGGACGTCAATGTTTAACATATAAAGATATATCAAACATAATCAAGTTTAGGATATAGCATTTCGGGAGTGAGGTCGATGACATGAATCTTATTATATTTTGTAAAGGATCATTCAAAATGTTCTAACGTCCTGTTATTTACGTTTTTAATTTGAACATCGACCCAACCAGTTTGGGTAAATAAATATGTAACGAAGTGAATGAAAAAGGGCTCTTCCATTTGTAGGACCTCTAGCTGGTTTGATGGAGACCCAGTACTACTTTCCAGCACTGCTGTGCATTCGGCAAGCGACGCCTTACTTTTTGTGATCACGCAGGTTTTTCTTGAAGCTATTGCTGGCCGAAGCTGATAAGGCCTATTTAAGCATGAATAATGCAGTACATTATTCAGTATTTCCAGAAACGCAATTCCCGTCTTGTTCTCCGACATTCTTCAAGTCTGGATATAAAGATCACGACCTGAAGGATTTAATATTTCAGTGAGAGGAGTCGATATGTCGCTAGTTCCAACATTCAGTGAGTCGAGTCGACCTGTTGCTTGGTGCTATATCATGTTGTCAGAGGTCTAGCCGTGGCGGTACAACACGTCTGCGTATTGTATTGTAGAGTGACGTTACAACACGTCTCCATGTTGTATTGTAGAGTGACGTTACAGCACGTCTCCATTTTGTATTGTAGAGTGATGTTACAGCACGTATCCATGCTGTATTGTAGAGTGATGTAACAGCACGTCTCCATGTTGTATTGTAGAGTGACGTTACAGCACGTCTCCGTGTTGTATTGTAGAATGACGTTACAGCACGTCTCCGTGTTGTATCGCAGAGTGATGTTAAAGCACGTCTCTGTGTTGTATTGTAGAGTGATGTCACAGCACGTCTCCGTGTTGTATCGCAGAGTGATGTTAAAGCACGTCTCCGTGTTGTATTGTAGTGTGACGTTACAGCACGTCTCCGTGTTGTATTGTAGTGTGACGTTACAGCCCTTCTCCGTGTTGTATCGCAGAGTGATGTTAAAACACGTCTGCGTGTTGTATTGTAGAGTGACGTTACAGCCCGTCTCCATGTTGTATTGTTGAGTGACATTAGAGCACGTCTCCATGTTGTATTGCAGAGTGACGTTAGAGCACGTCTCCATGTTGTATTGTCGAATGACGGTACAGCACGTCTCGATGTTGTATTGCAGAGTGACGTTATAGCACGTCGCCGTGTTGTATTGTAGAGTGACGTTACAGCCCGTCTCCATGTTGTATTGTAGAGTGACGTTAGAGCACGTCTCCATGTTGTATTGCAGAGTGACGTTATAGCACGTCTCCATATTGTATTGCAGAGTGACGTTAGAGCACATCTCCATGTTGTATTGTCGAATGACGGTACAGCACGTCTCGATGTTGTATTGCAGAGTGACGTTATAGCACGCCTCCGTGTTGTATTGTAGAATGACGTTACAGCCCGTCTCCATGTTGTATTGTAGAGTGATGTTAAAGCACGTCTCCGTGGTGTATTGTAGAGTGACGTTACAGCACGTCTCCATGTTGTATTGCAGAGTGACGTTATAGCACGTCTCCATATTGTATTGCAGAGTGACGTTATAGCACGTCTCCATATTGTATTGCAGAATGATGTTGCAGCACGTCTCCATGTTGTATTGCAGAGTGACGTTATAGCACGTCTCCATATTGTATTGCAGAGTGACGTTATAGCACGTCTCCATGTTGTATTGTAGAGTGATGTTGCAGCACGTCTCCGTGTTGTATTGCAGAGTAACGTTATAGCACGTCTCCGTGTTGTATTGCAAAGTGACGTTACAGCACGTCTCCATGTTGTATTGTAGAGTGATGTTACAGCACGTCTCCATGTTGTATTGGAGAGTGACGTTATAGCACGTCTCCATATTGAATTGCAGAGTGACGTTATAGCACGTCTCCATATTGTATTGCAGAATGATGTTGCAGCACGTCTCCGTGTTGTATTGCAAAGTGACGTTACAACACGTATCCATGTTGTATTGTAGAGTGATGTCGCAGCACGTCTCCGTGTTGTATTGCAGAATTATGTTATAGCACGTCTCCGTGTTGTATTGTAGAGTGACGTTACAGCACGTCTCCGTGTTGTATTGTAGAATGACGTTACAGCATGTCTCCATGTTGTATCGCAGAGTGATGTTAAAGCACGTCTCCGTGTTGTATTGTAGTGTGACGTTACAGCCCGTCTCCATGTTGTATTGTAGTGTGACGTTACAGCCCGTCTGCGTGTTATATTGTAGAGTGATGTTGCAGCACGTCTCCGTGTTGTATTGCAAAGTGACGTTACAGCACGTGTCCGTGTTGTATTGCAGAGTGACGTTATAGCACGTCTCCGTGTTGTATTGTAGAGTGACGTTATAGCACGTCTCCGTGTTGTATTGTAGAGTGATGTTGCAGCACGTCTCCGTGTTGTATTGCAAAGTGACGTTACAACACGTATCCATGTTGTATTGTAGAGTGATGTTGCAGCACGTCTCCGTGTTGTATTGCAAAGTGACGTTACAACACGTCTCCATGTTGTATTGTAGAATGACGTTATAGCACGTCTCCGTGTTGTATTGCAGAATGATGTTGCAGCACGTCTCCATGTTGTATTGTAGAGTGACGTTATAGCACGTCTCCGTGTTGTATTGTAGAGTGATGTTGCAGCACGTCTCCATGTTGTATTGTAGAATGACGTTATAGCACGTCTCCGTGTTGTATTGTAGAGTGATGTTGCAGCACGTCTCCGTGTTGTATGGTAGAATGACGTTATAGCACGTCTCCATGTTGTATTGTAGAATGACGTTACAGCATGTCTCCATGTTGTATCGCAGAGTGATGTTAAAGCACGTCTCCGTGTTGTATTGTAGTGTGACGTTACAGCCCGTCTGCGTGTTGTATTGTAGAGTGACGTTACAGCATGTCTCCATGTTGTATCGCAGAGTGATGTTAAAGCACGTCTCCGTGTTGTATTGTAGTGTGACGTTATAGCACGTCTCCATGTTGTATTGGAGAGTGACGTTATAGCACGTCTCCATATTGAATTGCAGAGTGACGTTATAGCACGTCTCCATATTGTATTGCAGAATGATGTTGCAGCACGTCTCCGTGTTGTATTGCAAAGTGACGTTACAACACGTATCCATGTTGTATTGTAGAGTGATGTCGCAGCACGTCTCCGTGTTGTATTGCAGAATTATGTTATAGCACGTCTCCGTGTTGTACTGTAGAGTGACGTTACAGCACGTCTCCATGTTGTATTGTAGAATGACGTTACAGCATGTCTCCATGTTGTATCGCAGAGTGATGTTAAAGCACGTCTCCGTGTTGTATTGTAGTGTGACGTTACAGCCCGTCTCCATGTTGTATTGTAGTGTGACGTTACAGCCCGTCTGCGTGTTATATTGTAGAGTGATGTTGCAGCACGTCTCCGTGTTGTATTGCAAAGTGACGTTACAGCACGTGTCCGTGTTGTATTGCAGAGTGACGTTATAGCACGTCTCCGTGTTGTATTGTAGAGTGACGTTATAGCACGTCTCCGTGTTGTATTGTAGAGTGATGTTGCAGCACGTCTCCGTGTTGTATTGCAAAGTGACGTTACAACACGTATCCATGTTGTATTGTAGAGTGATGTTGCAGCACGTCTCCGTGTTGTATTGCAAAGTGACGTTACAACACGTATCCATGTTGTATTGTAGAATGACGTTATAGCACGTCTCCGTGTTGTATTGCAGAATGATGTTGCAGCACGTCTCCATGTTGTATTGTAGAGTGACGTTATAGCACGTCTCCGTGTTGTATTGTAGAGTGATGTTGCAGCACGTCTCCGTGTTGTATTGTAGAATGACGTTATAGCACGTCTCCGTGTTGTATTGTAGAGTGATGTTGCAGCACGTCTCCGTGTTGTATGGTAGAATGACGTTATAGCACGTCTCCATGTTGTATTGTAGAATGACGTTACAGCATGTCTCCATGTTGTATCGCAGAGTGATGTTAAAGCACGTCTCCGTGTTGTATTGTAGTGTGACGTTACAGCCCGTCTGCGTGTTGTATTGTAGAGTGACGTTACAGCATGTCTCCATGTTGTATCGCAGAGTGATGTTGCAGCACGTCTCCGTGTTGTATTGTAGTGTGACGTTACAGCCCGTCTCCATGTTGTATTGTAGTGTGACGTTACAGCCCGTCTGCGTGTTATATTGTAGAGTGATGTTGCAGCACGTCTCCGTGTTGTATTGCAAAGTGTCGTTACAGCACGTGTCCGTGTTGTATTGCAGAGTGACGTTATAGCACGTCTCCGTGTTGTATTGTAGAGTGACGTTATAGCACGTCTCCGTGTTGTATTGTAGAGTGATGTTGCAGCACGTCTCCGTGTTGTATTGCAAAGTGACGTTACAACACGTATCCATGTTGTATTGTAGAGTGATGTTGCAGCACGTCTCCGTGTTGTATTGCAAAGTGACGTTACAACACGTATCCATGTTGTATTGTAGAATGTCGTTATAGCACGTCTCCGTGTTGTATTGCAGAATGATGTTGCAGCACGTCTCCATGTTGTATTGTAGAGTGACGTTATAGCACGTCTCCGTGTTGTATTGTAGAGTGATGTTGCAGCACGTCTCCGTGTTGTATTGTAGAATGACGTTATAGCACGTCTCCATGTTGTATTGTAGAATGACGTTACAGCATGTCTCCATGTTGTATCGCAGAGTGATGTTAAAGCACGTCTCCGTGTTGTATTGTAGTGTGACGTTACAGCCCGTCTGCGTGTTGTATTGTAGAGTGACGTTACAGCATGTCTCCATGTTGTATCGCAGAGTGATGTTAAAGCACGTCTCCGTGTTGTATTGTAGAGTGACGTTTCAGCACGTCTCCGTGTTGTATTGTAGTGTGACGTTACAGCCCGTCTGCATGTTGTATTGTAGTGTGACGTTACAGCCCGTCTGCGTGTTGTATTGTAGAGTGACGTTACAGCACGTCTCCGTGTTGTATTGTAGAGTGACGTCCTTGACGTCATTGACATTATAGCGGTTAGAACGCTCGTTTGTCACGCCTGACACATGGGCTCGATTTCTCATTTGTGAGACCATATATGAAGCCATTTCTTGGTGCCTCCAGTCATGATATAGCTGGGGTGTTCCTGAAAAACTACTCCTACAAAGACACTCGGATTATATTCGTGGTTTGTCAGCACCATACCCGTACCCCTGGGTTCTACTAAACGGTAAATAAGGCTTTTCTCCCACATGAAGCTGACACGCCTTGATAGATCTGAAATACCGTTCAAAGCAGCGCTAAATCATAGTCATTGACTAAGCCGTATGCTCACAGATCCATTGGCCGGTGTTTAGTTTCATGTACGTCAGTGACAGACGCCACAAGACCACATTATTATCTGTGACACAAAGTTAGTTGTTGTTAAACACCGTTGGGCAAGATATCGCCACACCTTGCCTCCAAGACAGTCTCTATGATTGATACTGTCTCTATGTGAGTCAGATGTGTCAGTGTGTCAACAAGTCTCCACACAGTCTCTATGTGAGTCAGATGTTTTCAGCCTGTCAACCAGTCTCCTAGACAGTGTCTATGTGAGTCAGATGTTTTCAGCCTGTCAATCTATGTGAATCAGATGTGTCAGTCTGTCAACAAGTCTCCACACACTCTCTATGTGAGTCAGATGTTTTCAGCCTGTCAACCAGTCTCCTAGACAGTGTCTATGTGAGTCAGATGTGTCAGTCTGTCAACCAGTCTCCTAGACAGTGTCTATGTGAGTCAGATGTGTCAGTCTGTCAAACAGTCTCCACACAGTCTCTTTGTGAGTCAGATGTGTCAGATGTGTCAACCAGTCTCCACACAGTCTCTATGTGAATCAGATGTGTGAGTCTGTCAACCAGTCTCACCACAGTGTCTATGTGAGTCAGATGTGTCAGTCTGTCAACTAGCCTCACCACAGTCTCCATGTGAGTCAGATGTGTCAGTCTGTCAACCAGTCTCCGCACAGTGTCTATGTGAGTCAGATGTTTTCAGCCTGTCAATCTATGTGAGTCAGATGTGTCAGTCTGTCAACCAGTCTCCACACAGTCTCTTTGTGAGTCAGATGTGTCAGTCTGTCAACCAGTCTCCTAGACAGTGTCTATGTGAGTCAGATGTGTCAGTCTGTCAAACAGTCTCCACACAGTGTCTATGTGAGTCAGATGTGTCAGTCTGTCAAACAGTCTCCACACAGTGTCTATGTGAGTCAGATGTGTCAGTCTGTCAAACAGTCTCCACACAGTGTCTATGTGAGTCAGATGTGTCAGTCTGTCAAACAGTCTTCCAGACAGTGTCTATGTGAGTCAGATGTGTCAGTCTGTCAAACAGTCTCCTAGACAGTGTCTATGTGAGTCAGATGTGTCAGTCTGTCAAACAGTCTCCACACAGTCTCTATGTGAGTCAGATGTGTCAGTGTGTCAACTAGCCTCACCACAGTATATATGTGAGACATATGTGTCAGTCTCCCAGACAGTCTCTATGTGAGTCAGATGTGTCAGTCTGTCAAACAGTCTCCACACAGTCTCTATGTGAGTCAGATGTGTCAGTGTGTCAACTAGCCTCACCACAGTATATATGTGAGACATATGTGTCAGTCTCCCAGACAGTCTCTATGTGAGTCAGATGTGTCAGTCTGTCAACCAGTCTCCACACAGTCTCTTTGTGAGTCAGATGTGTCAGATGTGTCAACCAGTCTCCACACAGTCTCTATGTGAATCAGATGTGTGAGTCTGTCAACCAGTCTCACCACAGTGTCTATGTGAGTCAGATGTGTCAGTCTGTCAACTAGCCTCACCACAGTCTCCATGTGAGTCAGATGTGTCAGTCTGTCAACCAGTCTCCGCACAGTGTCTATGTGAGTCAGATGTTTTCAGCCTGTCAATCTATGTGAGTCAGATGTGTCAGTCTGTCAACCAGTCTCCACACAGTCTCTTTGTGAGTCAGATGTGTCAGTCTGTCAAACAGTCTCCACACAGTCTCTATGTGAGTCAGATGTGTCAGTGTGTCAACTAGCCTCACCACAGTATATATGTGAGACATATGTGTCAGTCTCCCAGACAGTCTCTATGTGAGTCAGATGTGTCAGTCTGTCAACCAGTCTCCACACAGTCTCTTTGTGAGTCAGATGTGTCAGATGTGTCAACCAGTCTCCACACAGTCTCTATGTGAATCAGATGTGTGAGTCTGTCAACCAGTCTCACCACAGTGTCTATGTGAGTCAGATGTGTCAGTCTGTCAACTAGCCTCACCACAGTCTCCATGTGAGTCAGATGTGTCAGTCTGTCAACCAGTCTCCGCACAGTGTCTATGTGAGTCAGATGTTTTCAGCCTGTCAATCTATGTGAGTCAGATGTGTCAGTCTGTCAACCAGTCTCCACACAGTCTCTTTGTGAGTCAGATGTGTCAGTCTGTCAACCAGTCTCCTAGACAGTGTCTATGTGAGTCAGATGTGTCAGTCTGTCAAACAGTCTCCACACAGTGTCTATGTGAGTCAGATGTGTCAGTCTGTCAAACAGTCTCCACACAGTGTCTATGTGAGTCAGATGTGTCAGTCTGTCAAACAGTCTTCCAGACAGTGTCTATGTGAGTCAGATGTGTCAGTCTGTCAAACAGTCTCCTAGACAGTGTCTATGTGAGTAAGATGTGTCAGTCTGTCAAACAGTCTCCACACAGTCTCTATGTGAGTCAGATGTGTCAGTGTGTCAACTAGCCTCACCACAGTATATATGTGAGACATATGTGTCAGTCTCCCAGACAGTCTCTATGTGAGTCAGATGTGTCAGTCTGTCAAACAGTCTCCACACAGTCTCTATGTGAGTCAGATGTGTCAGTGTGTCAACTAGCCTCACCACAGTATATATGGGAGTCATATGTGTCAGTCTGTCAAACAGTCTCCACACAGTCTCTAAGTGAGTCAGATGTGTCAGTGTGTCAACCAGTCTCCACACAGTCTCTAAGTGAGTCATATGTGTCAGTGTGTCAAACAGTCTCCCAGACAGTCTCTATGTGAGTCAGATGTGTCAGTCTGTCAATCTATGTGAGTCAGATGTGTCAGTCTGTCAAACAGTCTCAAAACAGTCTCTAAGTGAGTCATATGTGTCAGTGTGTCAACCAGTCTCCACACAGTCTCTATTTGAGTCAGATGTGTCAGTGTGTCAACCAGTCTCCACACATTCTCTATGTGAGTCAGATGTGTCAGTGTGTCAACTAGCCTCACCACAGTATATATGGGAGTCATATGTGTCAGTCTGTCAAACAGTCTCCACACAGTGTCTATGAGAGTCATATGTGTCAGTGTGTCAACCAGTCTCCAGACAGTCTCTATGTGAGTCAGATGTGTCAGTGTGTCAACCAGTCTCCACACATTCTCTATGTGAGTCAGATGTGTCAGTGTGTCAACCAGTCTCCACACATTCTCTATGTGAGTCAGATGTGTCAGTGTGTCAACCAGTCTCCACACATTCTCTATGTGAGTCAGATGTGTCAGTGTGTCAACTAGCCTCACCACAGTATATATGGGAGACATATGTTTCAGTGTGTCAACCAGTCTCCACACAGTGTCTATGTGAGTCATATGTGTCAGTCTGTCAACCAGTCTCCACACAGTGTCTATGTGAGTCAGATGTGTGAGTCTGCCCACTGTCACATCACCAGTTCTCACAAGTTCATACAACCCACGGGAGGAGACATGTTCCAAAGTTAACAGACAGCTTCAGTGTTCGGTGGTTCCTGTTTCTATTGAGACAACGCGTTGACGTGATGAATGGCGATTATTCTTCTAAAACGAGAAATGTAGAAGACATTACATTATCTGCAGGATACATAATTCATTATCTACCAAGAAAGCCGGAGTTTCATCGTATGATTCATATCTGACCTTTAATGTTTAACATGCTGCATGATAAGATTGATCCATTATGTTCCGCCCGATGCATTGACTGGCGCATTGACTCACTACAGCTGATTGATCATCTGTGGGAAACAGCTTCACTTTGACATAAGTTGGCAAGACATTGTGACCTCGCTCCTGCTTATCTAGAGTTATAAACTGAAAGTATACATTTGAAAATTGGATTTGACCCAAACATTATACACGTTGGCTGAAAAAAGTTGCTGAAACACTGCAAACTTAAGTCCCAAAACACAACTGGTACCCGTACCAAATACATCAGTCATCAAATAGTCGTTTCTTGTTTGTTTCATGTTAGTCATCAAACACGGGTGTATAAAGTCTTTAGCCAAGCAGCTCAGTTGGACACAGCTGGATCAAGTCGTTGTGAGGAGTTGCCTCCCCTTGGAGTGCCAGGATCCGTCGGTTTGCCCCGAGGATGACCCTTGGTATGGTATGGTTTGAAGTGTCAATTATCTGCGCCCTACGGTACTGTCTGGGAACCCACACTCTCACGCGAAATCCCCACTGTTTTAATAAGGGCCAGTCTTATGCGGTCCATGGGTATAAGACACCAAGTGTTCTTATCTTGTATTTATACGCCTCTATTCGTCGTACTTGGCGACATCCTTATCACTTTACTATTCGCGATGTCACCACGCTGTTCAACCCCCACTACGACGAACTCGGACATATTTGTCTTTGAGGCACGTGATTTTCCTCGGAGAAACACACTTTTATGTGATGATCTTAAGGCAGAGAATTGATTTGGGGACACCTTTTATTTAGCTTTTATTTTACACAGAAGGCTTACTGTATAATAGTCTCATAAAATCATCTTTGATTTGCCATTAATCTGTATAGCATGGTTCTTTCCAAAGGCTCTGATCGTAGATAATTTTCTTTTAAGTGGAGGAAAATGAATAGATCAACGTTATTTTAAATTCCCTTAACTATTAAAACGTGGCTGGTGTCAGCTGTAACTCTCTCGGGCTGAGAGGTCAACCATGCAGAGTTGTCGCCCCTTTCCAGAGTATTTTTTTTAAAACTGAGATTGCCAAAGGCCACCCATCATGTGAGACCCTGAAGTGATACACGATGTTGAAAAAGTATATGAGTGTGTGTGTGTGTGTGTGTGTGTGTGTGTGTGTGTGTGTGTGTGTGAGTGTGTGTATTTGTGTACATGTATGTGTGAGTGTGTCTGTGTGAGTGTGTGTATCTGTGTGAGTGTGTCTGTGTGAGTGTGTGTATGTGTGTGAGTGTGTCTGTGTGAGTGTGTATTTGTGTACATGTATGTGTGAGTGTGTCTTCTGTGAGTGTGTGTATGTGTGTGTATTTGTGTATATGTATGTGTCTGTGTGTCTGTGTGGGTGTGTGTATGCGTGTGAGTGTGTGTCTGTATGGCTGCCTCTGTGTGTGTGTCTGCCTGACTGTGTGTGTGTGAGTGTGTGTCTGTGTGTGTGTCTGCCTCTGTTTGTGTGTCTGCCTGACTGTGTGTGTCTGTGTGTGCAGGTGAATCTGTGTGTGTGTCTGCCTGTTTGTGTGTCTGCCTCTGTTTTTGTGTCTGCCTGACTGTGTGTGTGTGTGCTTGTGTGTGTCTGCCTGACTGTGAGTGTGTCTGCCTGACTGTGTGTGTGTCTGCCTGACTGTATGTGTATGTCTGCCTCACTGTGTGTGTCTGCCTCTGTTTGTGTGTCTGCCTGACTGTGTGTGTCTGTGTGTGCCTGTGTGTGTGTCTGCCTGACTGTGTGTGTGTCTGCCTGACTGTATGTGTATGTCTGCCTCACTGTGTGTGTCTGCCTCTGTTTGTGTGTCTGCCTGACTGGCTGTGTCTGTGTGTACCTGTGAGTCCGTGTGTGAGGGTGTCTGTGTGTCTGTCTGACTGTGTGTCTGTGTGTGCTTGTGAGTCTGTGTGTGGGGGTGTCTGTGTGTGTGTGTCTGTGTGTGCCTGGGTGTATGTGAGTGAGTGTGAGTGAGAGAGAGAGAGTGTGTGTGTGTGTGTGTGTATGAGTGAGTGAGTGAGTGTGTGTGTGTGTGTCTGTCTGTCTGTCTGTCTGTGTGTGTGTGTGTGTGTGCGTGCGTGCGTGCGTGCGTGCGTGTGTGTGTGTGTGTGTGTGTGTGTGTGTGTGTGTGTGTGTGTGTGTGTGTGTGATCCAGGTCAAGAATTGACTTGGCTCGTGGCGTGGTTAGCATGTAATGTTACTGAAGAAAAAGGGAGGAGATCCACCAGTGTGACCACAATCTATGGAGTTCTATGCAGTAGATTCTCTCTTGTCACGACCACAACAGCCAATTCGTCAGCCTCCATTTGTTGAACCATGCTCCTACTGCAGGCGATTCAACACGCCCATGTTAGAAGCCACAGATTGCCAGTCTTGTGTGTCAGAACATATCATGCGGCCATGTTTTATAACTCAACGGTCGAGTAAAACACCACATCACTATTCAATAAACCAGTCGCCAAGGATGAGTCAGCCATTAGATCAAATCCATGCATTCAGCCTCCGTACCCAATTCGTGGAGCGACTCCCGTACAAATAAGCATGACATCATCGAGAAGCAACACGCCACGATTCAATCAGGTCTACGCACTCATGGTATAAGTTTCAACACGCAGGACTCTAAGTCGATACATCTACAGTCCATCATAAACCGTACTCCCGCTAACAGTTATACACTAGCGTGTAGCATTATGCGCGATGCCATCCGAATGCTCACTTACACGCTTCCGTCCCATTACAAATCAAGGACGGTGGGACAATTTTTGGACCGTTCCATTAAATCGGTTTACAGGTCACATCCGGTCTCTCTTCCCCCGGTAACAGCAACCGGGACAACACAAGCTCCATGCAGAGGCCTACGAGCAATGGCAATGTAATGGAGCCTGTTACGACAAAACACATTTCTATCTTGGTCCTTCCGTCCGTCAGGTCGCCCCACCGCCTGGAGAATGAGCTTGTCGCTCATAGCATATCGAAGTATTCTTGGTCGGCCACCATGGCACTGGGAGACTGTATTGATCGTCGGGTCGTATTTACTCGCGAGGCCTGCGCATCCGTTTATGCAATATTGATGAAAGCACTTCACCTCAGGACCACTGGCTCAGTGTCGCCCGCTTCGATTAGCGGAACATGTCAACGTCAGAAGTGCCAGAATACTAAACTACCCCTGTCAATCTACGATATAGAATTTTAAAAGAATTGTTTTCGAGATCAGACGAGCAACATGATTTGGTATGAATGAGGCGATTGAGAAATTGAAACTGATGGGAAATAATTTCGATGTAATGAAACGTGATATCACTCCGTGATGGCGTCCATTAAAAATTAAATTGTCCCCAGATATACGTGAATAAAACCACGATACTAAATTTGCTAAAAAGAGTATCTAGTCTCAAAATACATGTATATAGTCATTGAAAGGCATTTAGAAGTGATATATATAATGAAGAGAATGTATGCATGTCAACTTCTTTATTAATAGGAACACAACGTCGCGGAGTGTATACTTACTCCTTCATCAGGTGATGAGGAACACAACGTCTCGGAGTATATACTTACTCCTTCATCAGGTGATGAGGAACACAACGTCGCGGAGTGTATACTTACTCCTTCATCAGGTGATGAGGAACACAACGTTTTGGAGTATATACTTACTCCTTCATCAGGAGATGAGGAACACGACGTCTCGGAGTGTATACTTACTCCTTCATCAGGAGATGAGGAACACAACGTCTCGGAGTGTATACTTACTCCTTCATCAGGTGATGAGGAACACAACGTTTTGGAGTATATACTTACTCCTCCATCAGGTGATGAGGAACACGACGTCTCGGAGTATATTCTTACTCCTCCATCAGGTGATGAGCAACATAACGTCTCGGAGTATATACTTACTCCTTCATCAGGTGATGAGGAACACAACGTCTCGGTGTGTATACTTACTTCATCAGTCGATGGGGAACACAACGTCTCGGAGTGTATACTTACTCCTCCATCAGATGATGAGGAACACAACGTTTCGGATGATACACCTGATGAAGAAGTAAGTATATATTCCGAAATGTTGTGTTCCTCAAAATAATGCTCATGATATCAATCACTGGATTGTCTAGTCCAGACTCGATTATTTACAGACCGCCGTCATATAGATGGAATATTGCTGAGTGCGGCGTAAAACAACAAAAGAAAGAAACAAACAAACGTTTAATGGATCTATGACAGTTCAGTTAGATGAATGTGTTTCATCTCTGGAATTTATTTTGTCCTCATGTGTTCAAATAAACATCCAGCTGTGTGTTTATCAATCATTAATATGAAATAAACTATTGTTTAAATCATATGTGTTATAATCGCCCCTCCCATTCCCAATATTCGACAGCATTGGACGTTCATGTAGAACTGTTGCGTTATAATTTAACACGAGCATGACGGTGTCAGACAGGTTAATCTAATCGAACGTGTCAATGCCGCAGGTCTCGGATATTTCGGATGACCGTGACAGAATCGCCCTGAATGAACACGCCGCCACATCCATGCAGATGATATGCATTGTCACCCAGAGTCTCGTTTTATCACGTTGCAGGCGGGATATGTCTGGTGTTCCGACTTGCAGTTAAATATTAATGGTGAGGTGGAGTGTTGAGGTAAGCGTCTGAGACAGTGAACACCCGCCTGATGAAGTAGTGTTTTTGGGGGAGGGGAGAGGTGGGTGGAGGGGTGGAGGGAGATCGGGAGAAACAGGCAACACCCGTCTGATGACGTCGTGTGTTTGGGGGAGGGGAGAGGTGGGTGGATGGGTGCAGGGGTTGGTGGAGATCGGGTGAGACAGTGAACACCCGTCTGATGAAGTAGTGTGTTTGGGGGAGGGGGTGGGTGGGTGGAGGGGTGGAGGGAGATCGGCAGAAACAGGCAACACCCGTCTGATGACATCGTGTGTTTGGGGGAGGGGAGAGGTGGGTGGGGGGTGGAGGGGTTGGTGGAGATCGGGTGAGACAGTGAACACCCGTCTGATGAAGTAGTGTGTTTGGGGGAGGGGAGAGGTGGGTGGGGGGGTGGATGGGTGGGTGGAGATCGGATGAGACAGGGAACACCCGTCTGATGAAGTCGTGTGTTTGGGGGAGGGGAGAGGTGGGTGGGGGGTGGAGGGGTGGGTGGAGATCGGCTGAGACAGGGAACACCCGTCTGATGAAGTAGTGTGTTTGGGGGAGGGGAGAGGTGGGTGGGGGGTGGAGGGGTTGGTGGAGATCGGCTGAGACAGGGAACACCCGTCTGATGAAGTAGTGTGTTTGGGGGAGGGGAGAGGTGGGTGGGGGGTGGAGGGGTTGGTGGAGATCGGCTGAGACAGTGAACACCCGTCTGATGAAGTAGTGTGTTTGGGGGAGGGGAGAGGTGGGTGGGGGGTGGAGGGGTGGGTGGAGATCGGCTGAGACAGGGAACACCCGTCTGATGAAGTAGTGTGTTTGGGGGAGGGGAGAGGTGGGTTGGGGGTGGATGGGTGGGTGGAGATCGGCTGAGACAGGGAACACCCGTCTGATGAAGTAGTGTGTTTGGGGGAGGTAGGTGGGGGGTGGAGGGTTGGGTGGAGATCGGCTGAGACAGTGAACACACGTCTGATGAAGTCGTGTGTTTGGGGGAGGGGAGAGGTGGGTGGAGGGTGGATGGGTGGGTGGAGATCGGGTGTGACAGTGAACACACGTCTGATGAAGTCGTGTGTTTGGGGGAGGGGAGAGGTGGGTGGAGGGGTGGAGGGGTGGAGGGGTGGAGGGTGATCGGGTGTTCTAAATGTGTGACCAGGTTTAGTGCGTACGATTGTCTCAAATGTTCCAGTCGAAAACTAGTCGAGTGAGTGAGTGAGTGAGTGAGTGAGTGAGTGAGTGAGTGAGCGAGTGAGTTTAACTCTGCTATTAATGATGCGTCTACCATCACTGCATCTGATATTGAGGATGGGCTTGTACCACTGTACCAATGACAGAATCGAGCCTTAGTATTTCGGCGGGACGGGCTAGTTTAACCACTGACCCACCCCTTCCTGTACTCATCAAATAGGAAGATGTGGGAAGAGGTTACCGTGCGTGTGTGCGTTCGCGTGTACTTGTGCGTGTGCGCTTTCCATGAACAGTTGCATGGAACGCCCAACTTGATGTGCCTTTCTCATACCTTTATGCTGTGAGAGCACCACCATCTTTTCTGTTTAGCGTGTCCTTCAACACTGACCATGTACCTTATTCCAGCAAAGACACGATTGCTATTCGCTACATGTCTTCTCACTTTAAGGGGGCACGGGTGGCCCAGTCGTCTAAGTCGCCGCGATTCGCTGTCCAGAGTTGCGTCCCTTGGGCAAGCCAGAAACTTATGATTGTGGGGTCAAATCCCGGTTCGCCACAATTATGTTTCTAAGTTTGTCAGCACAATACCCGTGCTCGTGGGTTTCACCGAAGTGGTAAATGTCTGAGACCTGCATCACTTCGGGCTTTCCTCCCATATTAAGCTGACACGCCGCGATATCTTCTTTGATAGAAGTTGGAGTACTAAGTAAGGATAAGAATTTATGGATGAACAACTTCTTTATTACAAATAAGAGCGACGTATCACTTGCTTGATAACGGTGTTAGAACCTACACCGAAACGTCGCTCTTTATTGCAATAACGAAGTTGTTCATCCATAAATTCTTATCCTTACTTACGCCGTGATATAACTGGATTATTGTTAAAGGTGGCATTAAACCCAACTCACTCACTCACTTCTCACTTTAGTAATCCCACACGTACCTGCGCCTCCATTTCTGCCCATGTTTTAGTCTGTATTTTCCCACAAGCCCTTTCTGTGATGCAAAAGCCCTAACTGAAGCAAGTCTAGATTGTCCCCAGGTTCAGAATCTATCACAGTGGCTCCTTTTCAAATTGAATGAATTTTTTGTTTCTATCAAAATTATATATTTTCAGAGACTAAGCGTTTGCCTGCCATGTTGTAGCGCCATCTCCAAGTCGCCATCATTCCCATCCCCACGTCCTCACTGTCGACGGTTGTGTTGCGTGATTGCTGCATATACATGCGAATCATAGCCTGACTTTTAACCTATTCGAGTTGATTCAAAGCGCTAGCCTCGCCCGGTCACTCGTCATTAAATGGCACAGGGCACATGACAAAACAATATTTCTTTATATGAAACGATTTTTTTGGTATATTAGTCACATAAGTTCATCGAGACAATTTTCGAAGTTTTCCCATGTGTGGAATAAGTTGTGTATGCAGTTTGTTTGTTTGTTTGTTTGTTTAATGCAGCACTCAACAATATTTCAGCTATATGACGGCGGTCTGTAAATAATTGAGTCTGGACCGGACAACCCAGTGATTGACATTGTTGTATGAGAGTGTGATCTATTGTTGGACAATGATGAGATTCGGTAGAGGTTCATGGATTGTATTCGGACAATGGTTTGTTGTCAGGAATGTAGTACTATTTAATGTAAGCAGTAGTGAGGAAGTTATTATATTTAGATGCTCGAAATATCTGTAAAGTTTCGGAATATCATGGATGGATGTCAAGCGTTATAGAAACATTTGGAATATTCTGTGATGTTCTAGTGACACTGAGCTGGTCTGGTTGTAAGTGTTGTAAGCTAGTTAGATTATTCGTGGAACGGGTGCGTGCCTGTCTCATCTCACATTCCATCTCACATTTTATCTGACATTACATCAAGACCAGCTTTCGTGTGAAGATCACTTATCACCCGGAATCCCAGCGCCGAGGCCTATTTCGGAAGCTTGACCACTATTGACCACGGCGAGGTGATTATTATTCTTGTCATTGTCATTTCCACTGCTTTCACATTTTATACCGCCATTAAATATTGGACTGTTACTCTATTGCAAACAGCCATTGTAATGGCTGTGCAGTGATTTGTACTGATTTGTAAACCTAGTTAATTGTGTGATACAATTGTTGATTTTATACTATGTGTTAGTTGTTTGATAGTTCCACACTAAATTCTTTCACGTACAATCTGGGAATCGACACGTGTCATCATGAGCATCGTCCACGCAATTGGGATCCATGGCATTCATCAACCAACTCAATGATCCTGACCACCCGATCCCGTTAGTCGCCTCTTACGACAGGCATGGTCGCCTTTTATGGCACGCATGGGTTGCTGAAGACCTATTTCAACCCGGATCTTGATATGAAGTTGGGGTCGAATCCGGTTCGCCTCGATTATGTTTCTAGATCTGTACCACGGATGGTAGACCTGCATCACTTCGGGCTTTCCTCCCACTTTAAACTGACACGCAGTGATAGTTGCCTCTTACGTAAACCTTAGTAAAACACACCGTAACATTTTATCCTATCTCACGTTGACACAGACACGAATGTCGTGTACCCATACAAATACTGTCTGCAGGTGACCCGTGAAGATTCCGGGGTAGAATAGGTCTTCAGCAACCCATTCTTGCCGTAAAAGGTGACTATGCTTGTCGTAAAAGGCGACTAACGGGATCGGGTGGTCAGGCTCGCTGACTTGGTTGATGCATGTCATCGATCCCAATTGCGTGGATCGATGCTAATGATATTAATCACTGGATTGTCTGGTCCAGACACGATTATTTACAGACCGCCGTCATATAGCTTGAATATTGCTGAGTGCGGCGTTAAACAACAAACCAAAACTCTGCAGGTCAAAGGAGGCTGGACGGAAATGCACGTATTTAAGCCTCGTGATTTACCTCCTAGGCTCGTAAACGAGATACATTTTCGTTTTCTGCCCATATAAGTTAAGAAATCAATTTTGATTGATTCACCCTAGAGGATGGTTCGAAACACATGGAACGTGATGTTATTGAATGGATAATTTAGATTTATTAGACTGTTAGCTCGAAGAGAGGCTTTTAAAAGACATCGATGTCCTCATTTGCAGTACATGATGTTATAGTGTTTTGGCTCATAAACTTCATTAAAACCCGTGAAGATCCGGGGTAGAATAGGTCTTCAGCTGCCATGTTTGTCGTAAAAGGCGACTAACGGGATCCGGTGGTCTGGCTCGCTGACTTGGTTGATGCATGTTATCGTATCCCAGTTGCGTGGATCGATGCTCATGATGTCAATCACTGGATTGTATGGCCCAGACACAATTCTTTACAGACCGCCGTCATATAGCTGTAATGGCAGAGTGCGGAGTTTAAAAACAATGAAACAAACAAACAAACAAACGAACATTAGCTTTATTGTACTATTGAATTTGAAACGAGTTGATTCCTTATATTAATCGTCTTTGCATATTTTCCATAAAAAACCTAGGATGATGAAATATTCGGTCCTAAAAGGCTAGGGAACATATTTTTACCGGTGTTGCTGGGAATATTCCCGCGGCAAATGTCTATGTATTCAATCCTTCGCGTTCTCATCTATTCTTTCCGGAAACGCCGGAAGGCAAAGACCTAGAACATTTCGAATAGTGGCCGGAAATTAAACATGTTTATCGGTGTCGGGTTGTTCATATACATGGGGTATTCAAAATCTGGACTGGTATATGATACGAATGTGACCTAGTAACCAGAACCTGTTACGAGTTAGGTTTTAATAGTCGTTTAAACCCTTCTCTCGAGGTACATTAAACCACACCGTGTAATGTCACTCGGCATCAATGTCTAGGTAGTTATACAATCCGCGTAACCTGAGGAACAAGCAAAATCGATGAAAGAATTTAAAAACATCGACGCCGGCACCATATGGTAGAACCAGTCCAGGATCATTACAAAACTTGGATCGCAATTCCTGCCACAACCGGAATTGGAATTTTATGCTTTGGCAAGAAATGGATCAATTTGTCCGTCTTTGGAACAGTTCAAGAAAGACATGTTCAAAACACAGTATCTAAGACAACTAGGTTTTTGGTGTTACGAATAGCAGCGGACTTGCGGGTCAATTAATCGATTGAAGTGACGATATGAAGTGAAACGTTTTTGGCTTTTACCAAACAAATAGTTTTTTATAGAAGCGAGAACTAATGACGTCATAACTGATGACATATTTTCTTTTTTGTTGTCATGTCTCATGTCATTTGTTGCCATTGGTAGTCGACTATCCTTAATAAATAATTGACTACCCGCCCATCAATTTTCCATCTACCCGTATAATCGCAAAGTGGATGTTATAGTCCCCAATTATAATTTTTTCATATAAAACTTTGCGACACTATTTATGAATATAAATTATTTACATAGCTATGTTTTTAAGCATCTATTATCTAAAACGGATCGCGACATAATGAAAAAAAACAATAATGGAAGATGACTCATTGAATTGGTCTGATAGAAAGTCTTTATAAACGTCAGCTGTCTTGAGATATCTTCTGGGGGAAGCGTACAAACAGCCAAGACATACATTTGTTGAACATTTCTCCCTGAGGCAACACGTCCCACGGAGGTTTTGTCTGCAACAGAGGGAGGATTAAGGACCGTGAAATAACAATGGTTCGGCGTTAAGAATTCAGGATCTATTGAGTCCGTTTCCACGGCAACAAGTGAAACAACATTTTGGATCTGCCTAGCGCTGTAAGTGGAGATGCGGTGCGGTGAGAGTTCACCACCACCCTCAGTACCGGCCATAATAGTGTCCCCTCAATCTGGATTGATTTTTGTGATCGAAGTACATGTAACTGGCTGTGTGAGTTGAGTGTTGCTTTGCGGCACACCCAGCAAAGTTATAGCTGTATAAAGATATGTTTTACTTCAAACTTGTAACCATGGTCGTTGTCATTGCCGAGGTTACATGTATAAGACTATTGGGGGGTTGTAGGGTCGGATAGGGGTCGGCGGTACAAAATCGGAGGACTTGTGACGGTGTAATGTTTTGGCGTCAATAGGGGTGGATTGTTGTAGCTTGTGACGGTGTTATGCATTGGCGTCAATAGGGGTGGATTGTTGTAACTTGTGACGGTATTATACGTGGGAGGCAATAGGTGTGGATTATTGTAACTTGTTGCGGTGCTATACACGGGAGTCAATAGGGGTAGATTGTTGTAACTTGTGACGGTGTCATACATGGGAGGCGATAGGGGTGGATTATTGTAACTTGTGGCGGTATTGTGCATGAGAGTCAATAGGGGTGGCTGGTTGTAACTTGTGGTGGTTTTATGCATGAGAGTCAATAGGGGTGGATTATTGTAACTTGTGGCGGTTTTATGCATGAGAGTCAATAGGGGTGGATTATTGTAACTTGTGGCGGTTTTATGCATGAGAGTCAATAGGGGTGGCTGGTTGAAACTTGTGGCGGTTTTATGCATGAGAGTCAATAGGGGTGGATTATTGTAACTTGTGGCGGTTTTATGCATGAGAGTCAATAGGGGTGGCTGGTTGAAACTTGTGACGGTGATATGCTTGGGCGGTACGTAGGGGCGGATTGGGGTAACTTGCCGCCTGATATGCGCGCATATGGGTAGATCTTTGTTTAATCTCGGTAGTTTTTTTCCATTTCATCGGAAACATAGGAGTTGAGTGGACGAATGGATATCTTGTTACCATATTATACAGTACATTCAGGTGGATGTTGGTATAGGATTGGGTAACGCGCTATAAAGATTAATGGTAGTATTGCGATACATTAAGGTAGACTGTGGTACATGAGGGTTGATGGTGGTTTGAGATTGGGAATCGCGTTATAAAAATTGATGCTTGTATTGCGATACACTTAGTGGATAGTGGTACATGAGGATGGATAGTGGTACATGAGGGTGAAATGTGGTATAACATTGGGTAACCGCTATAAAGATTAATGGTAGTATTGCGATACATTAATGTAGACTGTGGTACATGAGGGTGGATGGTGGTACATGAGGGTGAATTGTGACACATGAGGATGGATGGTGGTACATGAGGGTGGATGGTGGTACATAAGGGTGGATGGTGGTACATGAGGGAGGATGGTGGTACATGAGGGTGGATGGCGGTACATGAGGGTGGATGGTGGTACATGAGGGTGGATGGTGGTATATGAGGGTGGATGGTGGTACATGAGGGTGGATAGTGGTACGTGAGGGTGGATAGTGGTACATGAGAGTGGATAGTTTTACGTGAGAGTGGATGGTGGTACATGAGGGTGGATGGTGGTATATGAGGGTGGATGGTGGTACATGAGGGTGGATAGTGGTACGTGAGGGTGGATAGTGGTACGTGAGGATGGATAGTGGTACATGAGGGTGGATAGTGGTACGAGAGAGTGGATGGTGGTACATGAGGGTGGATGGTGGTATATGAGGGTGGATGTGGTACATGAGGGTGGATAGTGGTACGTGAGGGTGGATAGTGGTACATGAGGGTGGATAGTGGTACGTGAGAGTGGATGGTGGTACATGAGGGTGGATGGTGGTATATGAGGGTGGATGGTGGTACATGAGGGTGGATAGTGGTACGTGAGGGTGGATAGTGGTACATGAGGGTGGATAGTGGTACGTGAGGGTGGATAGTGGTACGTGAGGGTGGATAGTGGTACATGAGGGTGGATAGTGGTACATGAGGGTGGATAGTGGTACATGAGGGTGGATAGTGGTACATGAGGGTAGATAGTGGTACATGAGGGTGGATAGTGGTACATGAGGGTGGATAGTTCTCCTTTAGGGTGGATAGTGGTACATGAGGGTGGATAGTTGTACATGAGGGTTGATAGTGGTACGTGAGGGTGGATAGTGGTACATGAGGGTGGATGGTGGTATATGAGGGTGGATGGTGGTACATGAGGGTGGATTGTGGTACGTGAGGGTGGATAGTGGTACATGAGGGTGGATAGTGGTACATGGGGGTGGATGGTGGTACATGAGGATGGATGGTTGTACATGAGGGTGGATAGTGGTACATGAGGGAGGATGGTGGTACATGAGGGTGGATGGCGGTACATGAGGGTGGATGGTGGTACATGAGGGTGGATTGTGACACATGAGGATGGATGGTTGTACATGGGGGTGGATGGTGGTACATGAGGATGGATGGTTGTACATGAGGGTGGATGGTGGTACATGAGGGTTGATGGTGGTACATGAGGGTGGATTGTGGTATAAAATTGGGTAACGCGCTATAAAGATGGGTGGTAGTATTGCAATACATTAATGTGGATTGTGGTACATTAATATGAATTGTGGTACATGAGGATGGACCCGTGAAGATCCGGGGTAGAATAGGTCTTCAGCAACCCATGCTTGCCGTACAAGGCGACTATGCTTGTCGTAAAAGGCGACTAACGGGATCGGGTGGTCAGGCTCGCTGACTTGGTTGATGCATGTCATCGATCCCAATCGATGCACATGATAGTAATCACTGGATTGTCTAGTCCGGACTCGATTATTTACAGACCGCCGTCATACAACTGGAATATTGCTGAGTGCGGCGCTAAACAACAAACCAAAACATGAGAGTGGATGATGTTACATGGGGTGGATGGTGGTATATAATCTAGTCATACAGAAAAAAGATATATGTGGCTAGCAGTTGATATGACATGCTTTGTGAGAGATGGATGAGGAAGGGCCGGGTTATACACTACCCGAGTCGCCATCAGGTGCTGCGTCAGATCCTGCACCAGGGATGCAGCATCTCTCCAAGAAGCAATGTCGGCCTGAGCTGCCAGTCGAGCAGCGCCTCTGTTGCCGGCATATTGAGAATGTCCGCACTGGTGCACGGACGTGGAATATGAATGATTCATGCTGCCAATTGTTGGAATGTGTTCTGGTGTAACTGATATAATATAACTTGTATATATCAGGATATTGTAACTCTGGGATTGATGAAACACGGTGTGCCAACTCCAGTTGCTGATTATTATTTACCCATAAATTTGCATTGTGGTTTGAATATTTATATAATGTTCTTTTCTAACATTGATCACCGAGACTTCCCAGTGAATGCATTTTCCCAAAGGTCTTTGAGTAAACGGCATGACTTGGATGTAAGTGTCATTGATTGGTCTGCCTCTGTAGCACGAGGGATTTTTATCCTGTCATGGGATGTATATTGTGATGTATTACCTCGGCTGTCCGTGTGAACCTTTTATTGTCGTTCGAATCAAGTTGAATCATATGTGAAAGGCGTGGCTACATGATCTTGGTCCATGCTGGTTCTGGTGCTGACGGTGCTGATGATGTTGGTGATGATGAGGGTGATGATGATGGTGATGATGAGGGTGATAATGATGATGATGATGGTGATGATGATGATGATGATGATGATGATGATGGTGATGATGATGATGATGTGATGATGATAATGATGATGATGATGATGATGATGATGATGATGATGTGATGATGATGATGATGATGATGTGATGATGATGATGATGATGATGGTGATGATGATGTGATGATGATGATGATGATGATGGTGATGATGATGATGATGATGATGATGATGATGATGATGATGATGATGATGATGATGATAATTGATGGTGATTGTGGTGATGATAATGGTGGTGATGATGATGATGGTGCTGCTGCTGCTGCTGCTTCTGCTGCTGATGATGATGGTGCTGCTGCTGCTGATGATGATGGTGGTGGTGATGATGATGATGATAATGCTGATGTAGATGATGATGATCACGCAGGTGATGATGGTGATAATGCTTGGGCTGACGACCATTTGCAGTTTGAATTTCCATGACTGCACGACTGCGTGTGACATGTGACATGTGATACAATCTGACATTCTCCGTGTGCCTACCCCACATGCAAGCATCAGATAAGCACTACATTACAGTATTAGATGACAGCAAGCCGTCTAGATTGATGTCAGCACGGCACGATACATGATATGGAAAGTCGTTCACGTGGGACACATAACATTGGCTATCGCGTTGTAAAAAAACTGTATCAATACTTCCGTGCAGAGTGGTAGAACACCGTTTCAATACTGACATGCGTGAAATATAACACTGTTTATTATCTAAAACACTGTATCAATACTGCCACGCAGAGTGGTAAAACACCGTTTCAATACTGACATGCGTGAAATATAAAACTTTTTTTTTATCTAAAACACTGGATCAATACTGCCACGCTGAGTGGTAAAACACCGTTTCAATACTGACATGAGAGTAGTAAAACACTCTTTGTGTTGTAAATCACTGTATCAATACTGCCACGCAGAGTGGTAAAACTCCATTTTACATTGTTTCAATACTAATATGAGAATAGTAAAACAATGGTTGTGTTGTAAAACATTGTATCAATATTGACGAACAGAGCGGTAAAACACCGTTTCACATTGTGTCAATACTGACCTAAGTGTAGTAAAACACTGTGTGTGTTGTAAAACATTGTGTCAGTACTGCAGCGCAGAGCGGTAAAACACCGTTTCAATAGTGGATAGCGCATGCTTCAGCTGTAACACTCTACAATAGACCCACCTATCCTGGGCCTCAATAGCGGGTAGTGCATGCTTCAGCTGTAACGCTCTACAATAGACCCACCTATCCTGGGCCTCAATAGCGGGTAGTGCATGCTTCAGCTGTAACACTCTACAATAGACCCACCTATCCTGGGCCTCAATAGCGGGTAGCGCATGCGTCAACTGTAACACTCTCGACAATAGACAGCCGACGATGTGCTAATCTGCAAAACTATGATGCTGTGTATTGAATAAAACATCTCCCCTGCAGAGGCTTACTACGTTAATCGATTAGGTAGCCCTTTACTGATACATACTTGATCAGACGCCGTACAGCCCTAGTCGATTGACTGATGACAGTGAGTGCGTGAGTGAATGAGCTAGCTGCGCGTTCGGTTCCAAATTCAATTGAGCGCGGAAATATCTACAGGTAACCTAGCTCTACATTGAAAACAGTATGTCTATATCCTTATTAGGCCTGGGAGGTAACTGCCATTACGGAAAGACAGTGATATTGAGGAGAGGTTGTGAGATAGACAGATCGAGAGAGGTGAGAGAGAGACACAGAGAGAGATAGAGAGTGGGAGTGTGACAGACAGAGAGAGACAGAGAGAGTGAGAGAGACAGAGAGAGATAGAGAGTGGGAGTGTGACAGACAGAGGGAGACAGAGAGTGAGAGAGACAGAGAGAGTGAGAGAGTGAGAGAGTGACACAGAGAGAGATAGAGAGTGGGAGTGTGACAGACAGAGGGAGACAGAGAGAGTGAGAGAGACAGAGAGAGTGAGAGAGAGACAGAGAGAGTGAGAGAGACAGAGAGAGATAGAGAGTGGGAGTGTGACAGACAGAGAGAGACAGAGAGAGTGAGAGTGAGAGAGTGAGCGAGAGACACAGAGAGAGATAGAGAGTGGGAGTGTGACAGACAGAGAGAGACAGAGAGAGTGAGAGAGACAGAGAGAGATAGAGAGTGGGAGTGTGACAGACACAGAGAGACAGAGAAAGTGAGAGAGACAGAGAGAGTGAGAGAGTGAGCGAGGGACACAGAGAGAGATAGAGAGTGGGAGTGTGACAGACAGAGAGAGACAGAGAGAGTGAGAGAGACAGACACAGATAGAGAGTGGGAGTGTGACAGACAGAGAGAGACAGAGAGAGTGAGAGAGACAGAGAGAGTGAGAGAGTTAGCGAGAGACACAGAGAGAGATAGAGAGTGGGAGTGTGACAGACAGAGAGAGACAGAGAGAGTGAGAGTAGCCCTTTACTGATACATACTTGATCAGACGCCGTACAGCCCTAGTCGATTGACTGATGACAGTGAGTGAGTGAGTGAGTGAGCTAGCTGGGCGTTCGGTTCCAAATTCAATTTAGCGCGGAAATATCTACAGGTAACCTAGCTCTACATTGAAAACAGTATGTCTATATCCTTATTAGGCCTGGGAGGTAACTGCCATTACGGAAAGAGAGACAGTGATATTGAGGAGAGGGTGTGAGATAGACAGATCGAGAGAGGTGAGAGAGAGACACAGAGAGAGATAGAGAGTGGGAGTGTGACAGACAGAGAGAGACAGAGAGAGTGAGAGAGACAGAGAGAGATAGAGAGTGGGAGTGTGACAGACAGAGGGAGACAGAGAGAGTGAGAGAGACAGAGAGAGTGAGAGAGTGAGAGAGTGACACAGAGAGAGATAGAGAGTGGGAGTGTGACAGACAGAGGGAGACAGAGAGAGTGAGAGAGACAGAGAGAGTGAGAGAGAGACAGAGAGAGTGAGAGAGACAGAGAGAGATAGAGAGTGGGAGTGTGACAGACAGAGAGAGACAGAGAGAGTGAGAGTGAGAGAGTGAGCGAGAGACACAGAGAGAGATAGAGAGTGGGAGTGTGACAGACAGAGAGAGACAGAGAGAGTGAGAGAGACAGAGAGAGATAGAGAGTGGGAGTGTGACAGACACAGAGAGACAGAGAAAGTGAGAGAGACAGAGAGAGTGAGAGAGTGAGCGAGGGACACAGAGAGAGATAGAGAGTGGGAGTGTGACAGACAGAGAGAGACAGAGAGAGTGAGAGAGACAGACACAGATAGAGAGTGGGAGTGTGACAGACAGAGAGAGACAGAGAGAGTGAGAGAGACAGAGAGAGTGAGAGAGTTAGCGAGAGACACAGAGAGAGATAGAGAGTGGGAGTGTGACAGACAGAGAGAGAGACAGAGAGAGTGAGAGTAGCCCTTTACTGATACATACTTGATCAGACGCCGTACAGCCCTAGTCGATTGACTGATGACAGTGAGTGCGTGAGTGAGTGAGCTAGCTGGGCGTTCGGTTCCAAATTCAATTTAGCGCGGAAATATCTACAGGTAACCTAGCTCTACATTGAAAACAGTATGTCTATATCCTTATTAGGCCTGGGAGGTAACTGCCATTACGGAAAGAGAGACAGTGATATTGAGGAGAGGGTGTGAGATAGACAGATCGAGAGAGGTGAGAGAGAGACACAGAGAGAGATAGAGAGTGGGAGTGTGACAGACAGAGGGAGACAGAGAGAGTGAGAGAGACAGAGAGAGATAGAGAGTGGGAGTGTGACAGACAGAGGGAGACAGAGAGAGTGAGAGAGACAGAGAGAGTGAGAGAGTGAGAGAGTGACACAGAGAGAGATAGAGAGTGGGAGTGTGACAGACAGAGGGAGACAGAGAGAGTGAGAGAGACAGAGAGAGTGAGAGAGAGACAGAGAGAGTGAGAGAGACAGAGAGAGATAGAGAGTGGGAGTGTGACAGACAGAGAGAGACAGAGAGAGTGAGAGAGTGAGCGAGAGACACAGAGAGAGATAGAGAGTGGGAGTGTGACAGACAGAGAGAGACAGAGAGAGTGAGAGAGTGAGAGAGAGACACAGAGAGAGACAGAGAGAGATAGAGAGTGAGAGTGTGACAGACACAGAGAGAGAGACAGAGAGACAGAGAGAGATAGAGAGTGAGAGTGTGACAGAGAGAGAGAGAGAGAGAGACAGAGAGACAGAGAGAGTGAGAGAGACAGAGAGAGTGAGAGAGACAGAGAGACAGAGAGACAGAGAGAGACACATATCTGGAAGCCACATTTTTCACAAATTGACTGCTCCACAAATGTGGCCTGGGTTATCATTAATAGCGATGATAATACATTGTTGACGGGTTTATTTGAAAGATCAGCGAGCCGCGAATGGTGAAAATGTCAGAGAGAGAGAGAGAGAGAGAGAGAGAGAGAGAGAGAGAGAGAGAGAGAGAGAGAGAGAGAGAGAGAGACTAGTCCGGACTAACACCTATTTTACAGTACTAGCCCACTGCTACCATGATGTTGTTTAAAATGAACACCCAACTCAGACACAGTTTACTGACTCCGGGCCAACCAGTCCTTGTTTTAGCCCCTTAATGCTGAGCGCCATCAGGATAACATCAAGTACAATCATTTTACGTCTTTTAGTATGATGCGGACGGAGATCGCACCCCGGACCTTCCGCTTTCCGGGGTAAAGCTGCCATTGGTTATTCAGTGTATTATCTATCACTAAATAGCGACGCATATTCTGGACGCATTCGGCTACTATAGCTACATAGCTTCGTTTTGAACGTATTTGAAAGGCACGCCGCTATAAATAGCCGTCCAACCAGATTACGCTGATTTCACTTTCAGTCAGTGGCGAGGAGGTCAAGTGTATTTATCATAATCTAATGCAGATATAACACCCCGGACCAACGAGGATGAGACAGAACTTGAATGTTGCGGAAAATTGCGTAAAAACCTCAAACAGGTCCCGAGCTTCTTCAGCAGCAGATCTAGAGATGCCGAAACGTGACAAATGTCCCCCTTGCAATTGGTCAGCACGACGTTAATCGATTCCCAATTTATTGAGTACACACTTGTGCGTGAGCCACGTCACGGATCAGGGATATCCCCACCACATCTCGGAGAAGACTCGTCACTCGACAAGCGCTCAAGAGCCTCGTTTTTGACCTTTGATGGTGAAATATAATTAAATCACTCCCGCTATCTATTTCTGTCTTCCGGGCTCAGTAAACAGATAGGGTGGCAGTTATAGAAACAGAAATCTCCTTGTTCGGTTTTGATTAATATTACTTTTCGGCTGATTTAATGTCTAGTTTCTTTAAGTCTGTGTTTGTGAAATGAAACGGAAAAATGTACTGCCCATAATTATACCCTTCAACGTGTGTGTCATTGTACCCTTCACTGTGTGTGTCATTGTACCCTTCACTGCGTGTGTCATTGTACCCTTCTATTGTGTGTGTCATTCGTAGTACCCTTCACTGTGGGTGTCATTCTACCCTTCTATTGTGTGTGGCATTCATTGTACCCATCACTGTGTGTGTCATTGTACCTTCACTGTGTGTGTCATTGTACCTTTACTGTGTGTGTCATTGTACCCTTCACTGTGTGTGTCATTGTACCCTTCACTGTGTGTGTCATTGTACCCTTTACTGTGTGTGTCATTGTACCTTTACTGTGTGTGTCATTGTACCTTCACTGTGTGTGTCATTGTACCCTTCACTGTGTGTGTCATTGTACCTTTACTGTGTGTGTCATTGTACCTTTACTGTGTGTGTCATTGTACCTTTACTGTGTGTGTCATTGTACCTTCACTGTGTGTGTCATTGTACCCTTCACTGTGTGTGTCATTGTACCTTTACTGTGTGTGTCATTGTACCTTCACTGTGTGTGTCATTGTACCCTTCACTGTGTGTGTCATTGTACCTTCACTGTGTGTGTCATTGTACCTTTACTGTGTGTGTCATTGTACCCTTCACCGTGTGTGTCATTGTACTCTTCACTGTGTGTGTCATTATATCCTTCACTGTGTGTGTCATTGTACCCTTCACTGTGTGTCATTGAACCCTTCACTGTGTGTGTCATTGTACCCTTCACCGTGTGTGCAATTGTACCCATCACTGTGTGTGTCACTGTAACCTATACCATGTGTGTCATTGTACCCTTCACTGTGTGTGTCATTGTACCCTTCACCGTGTGTGTCATTGTACTCTTCACTGTGTGTGTCATTGTAGCCTTCACTGTGTGTGTCATTGTACCCTTCACCATGTGTGCCATTGTACCCTTTACTGTGTGTGTCATTGTACTCTTCACTGTGTGTGTCATTGTATCCTTCACTGTTTCTGTCATTGTACCCTTCACTGTGTGTGTCATTGTACCCTTCACCATGTGTGCCATTGTACCCTTTACTGTGTGTGTCATTGTACTCTTCACTGTGTGTGTCATTGTACCCTTCACTGTGTGTGTCATTGTACCCTTCACCGTGTGTGTCATTGTACTCTTCACTGTGTGTGTCATTGTACCCTTTACTGTGTGTGTCATTGTACCCTTCACTGGGTGTATCATTGAACCGTTCACCGTGTGTGTGTCATTGTACCCGTCACTGTGTGTATCATTGAACCCTTCACTGTGTGTATCATTGTACCCTTCACTGTGTGTATCATTGAACCCTTCACTGTGTGTGCCATTGTATCCTTCACTGTTTCTGTCATTGTACCCTTCACTGTGTGTGTGATTGTACCCTTCACTGTGTGTGTCATTGTACCCTTCACTTGGTGTGTCATTGTGCCCCCCGCCGTGTGTGTCATTGAACCCTTCACTGTGTGTGTCATTCTACCCTTCATTGTGTGTGTCATTGTACCCTTCACCATGTCTGTCATTGTACCCCTCAACGTGTGTGTCATTGTTCCCTTCACTCTGTGTGTCATTGTACACTTCACTGTGTGTATCATTGAACCCTTCACCGTGTGTGTCAGTGTACCCTTCACTATGTGTGTGTGTGTCATTGTACCCTTCACTGTGTGTATCATTGAACCCTTCACCGTGTGCGTCATTGTACCCTTCACTGTGTGTATCATTGAACCCTTCACCGTGTGTGTCATTGTACCCGTCACTGTGTGTATCATTGAACCCTTCACTGTGTGTGTCATTGTACCCGTCACTGTGTGTATCATTGTACCCGTCACTGTGTGTATCATTGTTCCCTTCACTGTGTGTATCATTGTACCCTTCACTGTGTGTGTCATTGTACCCGTCACTGTGTGTATCATTGTACCCTTCACTGTGTGTGTCATTGTACCCGTCACTGTGTGTATCATTGTACCCTTCACTGTGTGTATCATTGTACCCTTCACTGTGTGTGTCATTGTAACCGTCACTGTGTGTATCATTGTACCCCTCAACGTGTGTGTCATTGTTCCCTTCAATGTGTGTATCATTGTACCCTTCACTGTGTGTGTCATTGTACCCTTAACCTTGTGTCATTGTACCCTTCACTGTGTGTCATTGAACCCTTCACTGTGTGTGTCATTGTACCCTTCACCGTGTGTGCAATTGTACCCTTCACTGTGTGTGTGTCATTGTATCCTTCACTGTATGTGTGTCACTGTACCCTTCACTGTGTGTGTCATTGTACCCATCACTGTGTGTGTCACTGTAACCTATACCATGTGTGTCATTGTACCCTTCACTGTGTGTGTCACTGTAACCTATACCATGTGTGTCATTGTACCCTTCACTGTGTGTGTCACTGTAACCTATACCGTGTGTGTCATTGTACCCTTCACTGTTTCTGTCATTGTACCCTTCACTATGTGTGCCATTGTACCCTTTACTGTGTGTGTCATTGTACCCTTCACTGTGTGTGTCATTGTACCCTTCACTGTGTGTGTCATTGTACCCTTCACCGTGTGTATCATTGTAGCCTTCACTGTGTGTGTCATTGTACCCTTTACTGTGTGTGTCATTGTACCCTTCACCGTGTGTATCATTGTAGCCTTCACTGTGTGTGTCATTGTACCCTTCACTGTGTGTATCATTGTACCCTTCACTGTGTGTATTATTGAACCCTTCACTGTGTGTGCCATTGTATCCTTCACTGTTTCTGTCATTGTACCCTTCACTGTGTGTGTCATTGTACCCTTCACTGTGTGTGTCATTGTACCCTTCACTTGGTGTGTCATTGTGCCCCCCGCCGTGTGTGTCATTGAACCCTTCACTGTGTGTGTCATTGTACCCTTCACTGTGTGTCATTGTTCCTATCACTGTTTGTTTCATTGTACCCTTCACCGTGTGTATCATTGTACCCTTCACTGTGTGCGTGATCGTACCTTTCACTGTTTGTATGTTTTTACCCTTCCTTGTCTCATTGTACCTTCAAATGTGATCACATATAATTGTTCCTCACCAACGAAAAGCATTATCCATTTACAGCATATTTTCATAAATTAAAAGTTTGTTCTTTAAATCTTCTGTTGTCATTGTATTCACCATATGAATATACAATAGTGGAAAGGTTAATTGGCCTTCGTTAAATGTGTCTTAAAGATATTCCGAAAAAATAAAAATTGCATATTTTTAATTTGTGTTCACATTTAGATTACCTAAATAATCAGAAATAGCCTATTGTGATAAAATTATTTGCTTTACAGATGTAGTGGTGGGTAAATATATTCCAAAACGTTCCTTTTTCTTGATTTGTTTAGGTTGTGGGTCACGTTCATGTGAGATATACTAGAATTTCATTCCTCCATGGCGGCCATATTGGATTTGGCGGCCATATTGGATGTTGTTTTAGTAGCCTCATATCTGAAATTATTTGGAATGTCATGACTTACAACTGTGCCAAGTTTCTGACCCTATATCTGTCACGAAACAACTCCACTAACACAGCAAGGTACAACAATGAATTATCAGTGTTTACTCTTGCGCGTTTTTTTTCTAGAAATGAGGTTTGGTGATGTAACACGAAATGCGCGTGTCTGTATAAAACGGCTTACGTGACTCGTTACGAACACAGTTACAAAAAGCACACAAAATTATGCCCCGTTTATCAAGCATAGAAAGAGAGGACCATCGGAATGTCTCAACAAGGCGCCTCCAACGCTACGGTGGCCCATAAGGGACATGGAGTCTGTTTTTCCATATTTTGATATTTCACTTACTTTTAGCGTAACCTTTTGCAAATTAACACGATTTGACTTACAAATGTGTGAAAAATCAGGTGTAAAGAAGATATTGAATCGCTGAAAAGTGAAACGAAAATGTCAAAAACAAAAACGAAAATACAGAAAACTATTTCCACCGCGGTGGAGATAGTTTTCTGTGGTTTCATTTTAGTTTTTGACATTTTCGTTTTGGTTTTTGACATTTCCATTTTAGTTTTTGACATTTTCGCTTCACATTTCAGCGACTCAATACCTACTTGAAAGTACATTTTCCATGTTTTCGGTTGTTTTTATACATGATTTATCACATATTTGTATCACAAATTGTGTTAATTTGCAAAAGGTTACGCTAAAAGTAAGTGAATTATCAAAATATGGAAAAACAGACTCCATGTCCCTTATGGGCCACCGTAGCGTTGGAGGCGCCTTGTTGAGACATTCCGATGGCCCTCTCTCTCTCTATGCTTGATAAACGGGGCATAATTTTGTGTTTTTTTTGTAACTGTGTTCGTAACGTTTTATACAGGCACGCGCATTTCGTGTTACATCACCAAACCTCATTTCTGGCAAATTCACGTTTATTTCACAAAATAAATAAAGAATAAAAATCGCTTTTATCCACTGAATACGTTTGGGATTTGTTTAAGTAACAAATTTATATTCTATAAAAATATATAAAACATTTTCGAGCGTAAAGTTTCTTTTTGACATTAGTTTACATTTGTTACTGTTAAAAATATGTGAGTGAGTTGGATTTATCGACGCTTTGAACAGTGTGAGATTGATATCAGGGAGGAGTGAGTGAGTGAGTGAGTGAGTGAGTTGGGTTTAAAGCCGTTTTTAACAGTATTCCAGTCACATCACGGCGTGCCAGCTTATTGTGGGAGGATGCGGATCTCAGACGTTTACCAATTCGGTGAAACCCACGAGCACGGGTATGGTGCTGACAAACCTAGAAACATAATCGGGGAGAACCGTGATTCGAACCCACAATCATAGGTTTATGGCGAGCCAAAAGGACGCAACTCTACACAGCGAATCGCGGCGCCTTAGACGACTGGGCTACCTGTGCCCCCATAGAGAGAGAGAGAGAGAGAGAGAGAGAGGGCCACCCGTGCTCCCCATAGAGAGAGAGAGAGGGCCCCCCGTGACCCCCATAGAGAGAGAAGGCCACCCGTGACCCCCATAGAGAGAGAGAGGGCCGCCCGTGCATCCCCCCCCATAGAGAGGGAGGGCCACCCGTGACCCCCATAGAGAGAGAGTGCCACCCGTGAGGGAGGAAACACACCAGGCGGGGTTTGGTGCTGACCGCCCGAGAAACACCAACAGGAAGAATCAGTGGCTATTTTGTATCGAGGCAAGATATAGTTTCAGCTACAGCTACAAAACCAGATATTTTATAGTTAAAACTATGACCGCCTCCGTGGTCTAGTGGTAGAGCGTCCGCCCGGAGAGCGGAAGGTCTGGGGTTCGATCCCCGGCCGCGTCATACCAAAAGACGTTAAAAGATGGTACTTGTTGTTACCCTATCTGGCGCTCGGCATTAAGGGGCTAAAACAAGGACTGGTCGGCTGGGAGTCAGTATACTGTGTCTGAGTGGGGTATTCATGTTAAACTGCGGCATGGTATCTCAGTGAGCTAGCACTATAAATCGGCATCAGTCCGGACTAGTACAAGCAGCCACACAAACACACACACGTGCATGCACGTCGCTTTATAAGTGCAATAATCTTGGACGCGACGTTAATCCCAATTTCACCTCACCTCTAAAAAGAAAAACGCCTTGCAACAATGTTTTTATCAACAGTCTAAAGCAAATATTGTTTTTCAAGAATTTTGGAGGACAAATATATTTGTTTCATGAAATCAACTTCTTGAGGAAATGACAGGTAGCATAGTACTGAACTGTTATCAGTACAACAAGTGAAGAATGGGCGGTCGGGTAGCCTAGTGGTTAAAGCGTTCGCTCGTCGCGCCGAAGACCCGGGTTGGATTCCCGACATGGGTACAATGTGTGAAGCCCATTTCTGTGTCCCCCGTCATGATATTGCTGGAATATTGCTAAAAGCGGCGTAAAACCATACTCACTCACTCACCTACACGCAGGCACACACGCATGGATGCAGTTTGTGGGAGGACTGACTCTGTCCGCAGCATGTTTTCTGATTGAATATTTAAAAAACGATGGAAGCGATGGAAATCAACACATTAAGTAACGATTCATAGCTGCCTTCATAAAACTTCCCCATCACTCGAGCGACACGGGCCGTAATGATACATTACACGTCTTCCACGTTCTTTTCATTCACGGAGATTGGGGAATCGGATTTTTGTTGGGATAATTCGTTCGTGTTTTATTAGCTTCGAGTTTGGGAGTGCGTCTTTTTACGATCACATTACGCTAATTCTCTGGCATTATGGCGCAGATATGACATTAATTATTTAAAATTTAGAGGCACTTTAGATCAAAGTCTCCCCGGTTCTTCGGAGACAAAGAATTTTTATGAACAGTCGTGAGGAAACATGTATAATGTATCTGTCATCTCAGGATTCCTACTTCATGAAAACCTCATCAAATCAGTGCTGCCTTTTAATATTAAGCGACTGTTTATGGAATTAGATCTTATTAAACATATATAAACATTTTTCTAAACATAATTTCTGACGTTGAGGTTTTATATTTTCTGAGTTGGGGAGTTATATCCTTGGGCACGGGTGGTCCTGTCGTCTAAGGCGCCGCAATTCGCTGTGCAGAGTTGCGTCCCTTGAAACCTATGATTTTTTGTAGGTTCGAATCCCGGTTCGCCCCGATTATATTTGTCAGTATCCTACCCGTGCTCGTGGGTTTCACCAAAGTGGTAAACGTCTGAGACCTGCTTCACTTCGGGCTCTCCCACATTAAGCTGACACGCCGTGATATGACGGGAATACTGTTAAAAGCGGCGTTAAACCACACTCACTCTCTCACTCACTCGCAATATTCTAACCACGCTACAAATTGGCTTTGCATAGTTTGCCCATTAGTGGAATCGTTGGTTGGTTGTTTAACGCCGCACTCAGCAATATTCCAGCTATATGACGGCGGTCTGTAAATAATCGAGTCTGGACCAGACAATCCAGTGATTGACATCATGAACATCGATCCACGCAATTGGGACCGATGATATGTATCAACCAAGTCAGCGAGCCTCACCACTCGATACCGTTAGTCGCCTTTTACGACAAGCATAGTCGCCTTTTACGGCAAGCATGGGTTGCTGAAGACCTATTCTACCCCGGATCTACACAGGAGAGACAAGCATGGGTTGCTGAAGACCTATTCTACCCCGGAAGCAAGCCTGGGACGATGATGTATCTACCACCGTGCATTTCGCAGTATGAAGAGGAGCTTTGGTATCTCGCATCTGTTGACCAGGCAATCCAGTGATTGACATCCAATATACAGAATTGGATGACATGCATCAACCAAGTCACCGAGCCGACCACCGATCCGGTTTGTATGTGAGTATGCCTGTATCAGCAGTGAGAGTGGAAGGTCCGGGGTTCGATCCCCGGTCGCGTCAGTCCAAAAGACGTTAAAAGATGATACTTGTTGTTACCCTGCCTGGCGCTCGGCATTAAGGGGCTAAAACAAGGACTGGTCGGCTCGGAGTCAGTGACTGTGTCAGAGTGGTGTATTCATGTTAAACTGCAGCATGGTATCTCAGTGTGCTAGCACTATAAATCGGCATCAGTCCGGACTAGTACAAGCAGCCACACACACACACACGCATACATGCACGTCGCTATATAAGTGCAATAATCTTGAACGTGACGTTAAATTCCATTTTACCTCACCTCACCTATATCAATCACCTATATCAATAGTTAGTTCAATTAACAAACATTCGGCTGTTCAGACTAGAGAGTTGATCAATAATCTCAAAACAAAATTTGAAAATAATGATACGGTAAGTATATTTTCGTTGTTCTTCACATTTAAACATCTGACAACGGCAAGCAGGGCTCGTTTGTAGCGAGATCAAATATCTCGCAGTGTCTCGCGAGAATCACGTTGTAGGCGTGTAATGTCGGATCGCAATTGAATTATTTCGAGAAACAATCAGGTCTAGCTGGCAGATGTCTTGATGGCTGGGCCCACGCGCGTAACAGATGCGACTGGTTGTCAAGCGAAGAGATATAGTCCTTACGTCGTTGAGGACGTGAATGGGAGTTGGGCATAAAAAAAAAATCGTATAACCCTGACGAATTCAGAACACGATTCCCTGGAAACAATATCACGAGACCGTGTAGCTCACCTAATTATTTCACGACTGTTTGCAACATCAGGCACTGGACTATCTCAGTGCACACACTCTGGGTTTGCACATTGAGGGGACCAACAAACTGTGATTTCATTGGAGATTGGGGAGCGTTAATTTGAGTGGGGAACCGAAATACCAGCATGTGGTGTCACTGTTGAGTGAGTGAGTGAGTGAGTTGGGCTTATCGCCGCTTTTAACAGTATTACAGTTATATCGCGGCGTGTCAGCTTGATGTGGGAGGAAAGCCCGAAGTGATGCAGGTTTCAGACGTTTACCACTTCGGTGAAACCCACGAGCACGGGTATGGTGCTGACAAACCTAGAAATATAATCGGGGCGAACCGGGATTCGAACCCACAATCATAGGTTTCTGGCGTGCCCAAGGGACGCAACTCTGCACAGCGAATCGCGGCGCCTTAGACGACTGGGCCACCCGTGCCGCCCTGTTGCTGTTGAACGTCGCACGTGGCATCGCGAACTGTACGTGTTTGATGTTAATGTGAGATCGTGACCAGGCTGTGTTTGTGTGTGATCGTACCCTACTGATCCTCACCTGGCTGTCTTAGTGTGTGATCGTACCCTACTGATCCTCACCTGGCTGTCTTAGTGTGTGATCGTACCCTACTGATCCTCACCTGGCTGTCTTAGTGTGTGATCGTACCCTACTGATCCTGACCTGGCTGTCTTAGTGTGTGATCGTACCCTACTGATCCTCACCTGGATGTCTTAGTGTGTGATCGTACCCTACTGATCCTCACCTGGCTGTCTTAGTGTGTGATCGTACCCTACTGATCCTCACCTGGCTGTCTTAGTGTGTGATCGTACCCTACTGATCCTCACCTGGCTGTCTTAGTGTGTGATCGTACCCTACTGATCCTCACCTGGATGTCTTAGTGTGTGATCGTACCCTACTGATCCTGACCTGGCTGTCTTAGTGTGTGATTGTACCCCACCGACCTGGCTGTCTTAGTATGTGATCGTACCCTACTGATCCTCACCTGGCTGTCTTAGTATGTGATCGTACCCTACTGATCCTCACCTGGATGTCTTAGTGTGTGATCGTACCCTACTGATCCTCACCTGGCTGTCTTAGTGTGTGATCGTACCCTACTGATCCTCACCTGGCTGTCTTAGTGTGGGATCGTACCCTACTGATCCTCACCTGGCTGTCTTAGTATGTGATCGTACCCTACTGATCCTCACCTGGCTGTCTTAGTATGTGATCGTACCCTACTGATCCTCACCTGGATGTCTTAGTGTGTGATCGTACCCTACTGATCCTCACCTGGCTGTCTTAGTGTGTGATTGTACCCCACCGACCTGGCTGTCTTAGTGTGTGATCGTACCCTACTGATCCTCACCTGGCTGTCTTAGTGTGTGATCGTACCCTACTGATCCTCACCTGGATGTCTTAGTGTGTGATCGTACCCTACTGATCCTCACCTGGCTGTCTTAGTGTGTGATCGTACCCTACTGATCCTCACCTGGCTGTCTTAGTGTGTGATCGTACCCTACTGATCCTCACCTGGCTGTCTTAGTGTGTGATTGTACCCCACCGACCTGGCTGTCTTAGTGTGTGATCGTACCCTACTGATCCTCACCTGGCTGTCTTAGTGTGTGATTGTACCCCACCGACCTGGCTGTCTTAGTGTGTGATCGTACCCTACTGATCCTCACCTGGATGTCTTAGTGTGTGATCGTACCCTACTGATCCTCACCTGGCTGTCTTAGTGTGTGATCGTACCCTACTGATCCTCACCTGGCTGTCTTAGTGTGTGATCGTACCCTACTGATCCTCACCTGGCTGTCTTAGTGTGTGATTGTGCCCCACCGACCTGGCTGTCTTAGTGTGTGATCGTACCCTACTGATCCTCACCTGGCTGTCTTAGTGTGTGATCGTACCCTACTGATCCTCACCTGGCTGTCTTAGTGTGTGATTGTACCCCACCGACCTGGCTGTCTTAGTATGTGATCGTACCCCACTGACTTGACCTGGCTGTCATTGTGTGTGATCGTACCCCACTGATCTGATCTAGCTTGGTTAGTGTGGGATCGTACATAACTGACTTAACCTGGCTGTCTTAGTATGTGATCGTACCCCACTGACTTGACCTGGCTGTCATTGTGTGTGATCGTACCCCACTGATGTGATCTAGCTTGGTTAGTGTGGGATCGTACATAACTGACTTAACCTGGCTGTCTTAGTATGTGATCGTACCCCACTGACTTGACCTGGCTGTCATTGTGTGTGATCGTACCCCACTGATCTGATCTAGCTGGGTTAGTGTGTGATCATACATAACTGACTTAACCTGGCTGTCTTAGTATGTGATCGTACCCGACTAATCCTGACTGTCTTTGTGTGTCGTACGTCACTCATCCTAACCTGGCTGCCTTTGGGTGTGATCGTACCCTAATGATCGGGTTATAATATAATGTTTTGCTCATGATATCAATCGCTGGATAATCTGGTCCAGACTCGATTATTTACAGACCGCCGTCACATAGCTGGAATATTGCTGAGTGCGGCGTTAAACAGCAAACAAAGAAACATAAATCTCGTGCAACAAATACGAATGCAAAAACAGATCGCTAATAAAATAGGACAAGTTGACAACCATTCTTATATCAATAATTCAACTAGTCTGGACAGGACTAGTTCCGTCTTCTAACAAAAAGTCGCCTTCAATTAGTATCGCCCTCTAAGCCCCACGTCAACAAGGGAATACGAAGGAGCTAACTTTCAATTTGTCATCGATTGTCTCAAAGCGGGTACGTAAATAATTGATGTCCAGGAATCTGTCTAATTGTTGCTGTAATTGCTCTGGCAAACTGACCGATGTATTGACGTGACGGACCAGACAAAGCACCCCTACTGACCGATGTATTGACGTGACGGACCGGTCGAAGCGCCCCTTCTGAACGATAGGTTGATGTGTCGGACTGGACAAAGCGCCCCCTAGTGGCCGCTGTTTGACATGTCTAATGACTTTGAGGCGCCTATACCATTGCCATTACACAATACAAGAATATAGAGTAATGTAATTGGTTATATGTTAACGCCGTTGCCAGATTCGAATTAATTATGCAACAGTTGCCATATTATCGTGTTATGGATGATAATAGACATATGTCGCGCCACGTGCATGTGATCAATATACAGCTCGACCATTTTGCCATGCACCTTGGACATGCTACAGTTCCGCCATGTCAACGACATGCTGCAGTGCCGACACAGACGAATTAATATGGAATACTGGAATTATTAATTATGGACACAATTCACGTTCTCGTGTTGACATAATATCTACATCTAAATAGGTGAGGTGAGATGGGGTTTAACGTCACGTTCTAGTTATTGCACTATTGTAGCGATGTGTGGCTGCTTGTGCTCGTCCGGGTGAGGTGAAATTGGGTTTAACGTCGCGTCCAAGATTATTGCACTTATATAGCGACGTGCATGCACGTGTATGTGTGTGTGTGGCTGCTTGTACTAGTCCGGACTGATGCCGATTTATAGTGCTAGCTCACTGAGATACCATGCCGCAGTTTAACATGAATACCCCACTCAGACACAGTATACTGACTCCGAGCCGACCAGTCCTTGTTTTAGCCCCTTAATGCCGAGCGCCAGACAGGGTAACAACAAGTACCATCTTTTAACGTCTTTTTGTATGACGCGGCCCGGGATCGAACCCCGGACCTTCCGCTCTCTGGGCGGACGCTCTACCACAAGACCACGGAGGCGGTCTGTGCTCGTCCGGACTGATGCCGGTTTAATAGTGCTAGTCCACTGAGATACCATGCCGCCGTTTAACATGAATACCCCACTCAGACACAGTATACAGACTCCGAGCCAACCAGTCCTTGTTTTAACCCCTTAATGCCGAGCGCCAGGCAGGGTAACAACAAGTACCATATTTTAACGCCTTTTGATATGACGCAGCCGGGGATCGAACCCCCGACCTTCTACTCTCCCATCGGACGCTTTATCCGCTAGACCAATGAGGCCATCGACGGGATTAATTGTGAGTGAGTGAGTGAGTGAGTGAGTGAGTGAGCGGTTTAGTGAACGGTTGAGTGAGTAAGTGAAGGAACACCAAGACAGCGCTTCACACACTGGACCAATTTGAGTAATCGAAAGGGATCTGTCGGGTGATTAGCGAACGCTTGAACTACTACGCTACCCCAAAACCCAAGTTTGGAAGGAAGCTGTGGGGTCTTCATGCTCGAAAGAAAGAAAGAAGTGTTTTCCCCATTGATGTGGCAGTTATTCAGCGTTGGTTTCAAGAACACCAATATTGTGACCAAGGATGATAAAACAATAATAAACACAAACACAAACACATCGTTTGACCAATCGACGTTACAAAACATCCATGAGTCCCGTGACGCTTGTCATCAGTTGGGAGGGATACAGGTCTGTGAACGTTGACCCCTGAAGATCCGGGGTAGAATATGTCTTCAGCAACCCATGCTTGTCGTAAAAGGCGACTTTGCTTGCAAGAGGCGACTAACGGGATCGGGTGACCAGGCTCGCTGATGTCATCGTATCCCAATTGCGTGGATCGATGTTCATGATGTCAATCATTGAATTGTCTGGTCCAGACCATCCGTTCCGTGTATTCACTGGTAGGTGGGTGACACGATCCTGGAGCTCGTTCTCTGACAGGTAACCAATATATGCTGAACGTAATACCTTCAGACAAACCCGTTCTCTGACAGGTAACCAATATATGCTGAACGTAATACCTTCAGACAAACCCGTTCTCTGACAGGTAACCAATATATGCTGAACGTAATACCTTCAGACAAACCCGTTCTCTGACACGTAACCAATATCTGCTGAACGTTATACCTTCAGACAAACCCGTTCTCTGACAGGTAACTAATATATGCTGAACGTAATACCTTCAGACAAACCCGTTCTCTGACAGGTAACTAATATCTGCTGAACGTTATACCTTCAGACAAACCCGTTCTCCGACAGGTAACTAATATATGCTGAACGTAATACCTTCAGACAAACCCGTTCTCTGACAGGTAACTAATATATGCTGAACGTAATACCTTCAGACAAACCCGTTCTCCGACAGGACAGGAGATATACTTTCAGACAGGAGATAAACTTTTAGACAGAAGATATAGGTTCAGAAAGGAGATATATTTTCAGACAGGAGATATACTTTCAGACAGGAGGTATATGTTTAGACAGGAGATAGGCTTTCAAGCAGGAGATGTGCGTTCAGGCAGGAGATATACGGTCAGGCGGGAGATGTACGCTCAGACAGGAGATACACTCTCAGACAGGATATATGCTTTCAGACAGGGATAAACTTTCAGACAGGAGATATGCGTTCTGACAGGAGGCATATTTTCAGACAAGAGATATACTTTCAGAGAGGAGATATACTTTCAAACAGGTGGTATACTCAGACGGAAGATATACTTTCAGACAGGTTGTATACTCAGACAGGTGATATACTTTCAGACAGGTGGTATACTCAGACAGGTGATATACTTTCAGACAGGTGGTATACTCAGACAGGAGATATACTTCCAGACAGGTTGTATACTCAGACAGGTGATATACTTTCAGACAGGTGGTATACTCAGACAGGTGATATACTTTCAGACAGGTGGTATACTCAGACAGGAGATATACTTTCAGACAGGTGGTATACTCAGACAGGAGATATACTTTCAGACAGGTGGTATACTCAGACAGGAGATATACTTTCAGACAGGAGATATACTTTCAGACAGGTAGCATACTCAGACAGGAGATGTACTTTCAGACAGGAGATATACTTTCCAATGTACGCTTCTTCTAGCAGACTATGCTGTTCTAGGTAGAATACGTACAGCAGCAGCGTGTGTCCGCCATGTCGACAGATGAGCTCTTGTGGGATGTTCAGAAACTGTTTCATCAACTTCATCTTCTGCTGGAGCACCTGTACGACTGCCCTGACACGATTTCCCCACAGCTGTGTGAATGAAACACATGCACCAAGTGTCGTCACATTCAAGTGTTTCATAACTGTATTACTCGTGGCAGACATTGCAACACACCAGTTTGCACTCGTGTCCACATTGTGTGTATGCGCTATTTGCGAACGCTACAATAACAGCTGTGGAGAAAAATAGTTCTATTATGTCTGACATGGAAGTAGCGTTTCTCGAAGCTGTGAAGCGTCGGGGCATATCATAGGCGTATTAGTTTCTCTCTCATGGTGGACTTTTTGCAGTGATTTGTAAACACCTGTTAACGAGATCTCGCGACTTCCCGAGATGTTGCATACACATGTGCTGTTCAGGACTGACATTTTGTCACGAGAGAAGATAACAAAACAACCACTGCGGTTGTGGAATTCTCACCAGATGGTCAACATGCCTACCAGAATGAATTTTTGGCTTGTCGCCATGTTTTTATGTCTGCATCTTCCGCGAAGAATGGTTCTCGTTAAAGTCTCGTTTTCTCTCAAACCGACCTGTTTGTTTTATCATTGTAGAAATTTGAGAACGGTGGTACTGGCGTAACACTCACTATCTGCAGTATATATGTCTGTCTATATATGTGACAATTGTCAATTATTCTGTTCGGATCTGACTCACAAATAGGTTTGAAAAATGTGGAAGCAATGCATTCATGTTTTCTGAGTTAAAACAGTTGATAATTGAGCATGTGTCGAACGAGTGTGTAGAACGCCTCTGTCCTCAAGATCCTAGCAATACTCAGCAGGGGCACAAGAAATGAGCTGCACACATTGCACACGTGATGGGCGTCGAACCGGGCCTTAAGCGCACCGAGCGAACGCTTTAGCACCAGGCTAACTCAGGGTCACAAGGGGGCGGTCGGGTAGCCTAGTGGTTAAAGCGTTCGCTCGTCACGCCGAAGACCTGGGTTCGATTCCCGACATGGGTACAAGGTGTGAGGCTCATTTCTGGTGTCCCCCGCTGTGATATTGCTGGAATATTGCTAAAGGCGGCGTAAAATCAAACTCACTCACTCACTCATGGTCACAAGGATGGGTTGGTGTCATCAGTGGTTGAACTATGTATAACATGAGTAAGTATTTTTTGTTTTTAAATTACAAAATTTCAATTTGTCAACTGATGTGAAGACGGGCCACCGAGTTACAATGTCTTTGCAATACCAAGATCTCGCGCTGAGACAGTGAGTGAGTGAGTGAGTGAGTTGGGTTAACGCCGCTTTTAACAGTATTCCAGTTATATCGCGGCGTGTCAGCTTAATGTGGGAGGAAAGCCCGAAGTGATGCAGGTCTCAGACGTTTACCACTTCTGTGAAACCCACGAGCACGGGTATGGTGCTGACAAACCTAGAAACATAATCGGGGCGAACCGGGATTCGAACCCTCAATCATAGGTTTCTGGCGTGCCCAAGGGACGCAACTCTGCACAGCGAATCGCGGCGCCTTAGACGACTGGGCCCCCCGTGCCCCCCGCGCTGGGACAGTCCTCTACGGAATCTGGACATTCGCCACTGATTTGATCGTGGCTGTTCGTGTGGAGTACGTACGGAAAGTGAGACTGGAGTTTAGAATAGGAGTGATAGTGGGTTATAACGCTTTACGGGGCGGCGGGGTAGCCTAGTGGTTAAAGCGTTCGCTCGTCATGCTGAAGACCCGGGTTCGATTCCCGACATGGGTACAATGTGTGAAACCCATTTCTGGTGTCCCCGCCGTGATATTGCTGGAATATTGCTAAAAGCGGCGTAAAACCATACTCACTCACTCATTGACATCACGGCCTGTCAACTTGTAGGAGGGAAGCATTCCATGGCGCATGTCTCGAACATTTACCACTTTGCTGAAACAAACCAGCATCAGCGTGTTGGTGCAAATAAATGATCATATTTAGTGTGGATCTGGGATTCAAACCCACTGTTACAGGAACATGGTTGTACAATGTAAGGGACGCAACTCCACACAGCGAATTGCAGCGCCCTAGACAACTGGTCCTCCCAAGGCTCCATGCTGACAAAGAGGAAAGATGTTGTTTCGAGTCAGCCATGCTATAACACAGACAAGGAATCATAAAACAGCACTTACAATATTTATCTTGGGCAATTTCGGGGACAATATATCTAACAAAACATATTCCTTCTATCGTGTCTCCGGCGTTAACAGATCTCGTTCATTATTCGCTCTGGCATGCTTTGAGATGACCCCCGCAGACAGCTGACTCCGTCACAACCATAATCTAGATATTAGGGAGTCATTTGCCGACTATAAGGGAATTAGTTTTTTCTCATTAAGGAGACCCTACTGTTTGACAACTGTTATCGTGAGTAATTGTTTTCAGGAAACGGTAAAACAAACCATTTTTTTATATCTGAGAGTCAGAATTTATTTTCCATGGCAAGCACTCATCAGCTAGCTACTGTTATATGTACGTCGACAGTTATTAACACAGACAGGCAGACTGGCTTTTGATGAATGATATGCAATGTGTCAGTCCACAAGAGTTGTGTGTAGTTAATATGACATCAGCAGAGCAGCAGTGTTCAAATAGAGTTGGCTGGTTGGTTTGTTGTTAAACGCCGCACTCAGCAATATTCAAGCTATACGACGGCGGTCTGTAAAATAATCGAGTCTGGACCAGACAATCCAGTGATTGACATCATGAGCATCGATCCACGCAATTGGGATCGATGATATGTATCAACCAAGTCAGCGAGCCTGACCACCCGATCACGTTAGTCGCCTTTTACGACAAGCATAGTCGCCTTTTACGGCAAGTATCGGTTGCTGAAGACCTATTCTACCCCGGAATCTTCACGGGTCTGTTCGAATAGAGGCAGCAAATAGCAGCTGGTGTAGAAGTTATCGTAGATATAGCAATATCTGGCTTTAAACTACCGCACCAAAAGAAGCTAAAATAGAATTACCGTACAAGTAACAATACTATCTACAGTTAAACTACCGTATCAATAGACACAAAACTAGAATTACCGTAGTAGTAACAATAATATCTACAGTTGAACTACCGTATCAATAGAAACAAAACTAGAATTACCGTACAAGTAACAATAATATCTACCGTTGAACTACCTCATCAATAGAAGCTAAAGTAGAATTACCGTAGAAGTCACAATACTATCTACAGTTGAACTACCGTATCAAAGGCAGCTTAACTAGAATTACCGTAGAAGACGAAATAGCAGCACATTTGTGAGACCGTTTCCCTGAACTAGTCGGTTTTTGTTGCTTGGTGTTAGACACATTTTGCAGGATGCTTTCAAGGGTATTTGGAAGTTCTCCTTGTTTATTGTACGATAAACGGTTGTCACACTTCTGGCTATTTATGAGCAGTTGTTTCATCATATGAGAATTGTCCCTTGTCCCCTTCACCTGAATCCCGAATACCATCTTATGTTTCACCCTGAGTCTCATTGCTCATCCCTGAATCCCGAATACCATCTTATGTTTCACCCTGAGTCTCATTGCTCATCCCTGAATCCCGAATACCATCTTATGTTTCACCCTGAGTCTCATTGCTCATCCCTGAATCCCGAATACCATCTTATGATTCACCCTGAGTCTCATTTTTCATCCCTGAATACCGAATACGACTTAACTCAAATCTCAAAAGCATTGAGAAAAGGATGCGAATTGGAGCTAAATTATTGAAAACATATCGAAAAAAGAAAATGTTTTAAGGTAATTTTGACGTAAACCATTTTAAATTTGTCTTTGAATCTGTACCATGCACGATTTTAATAGCATCCTACGTACCACAGTAGTGAGTACCGAATACCCTCTAAATAGACTATGGCTAAAATACTGCCGATGTGACGTTAAATTTTAATTCACTCACTCACTCACTCTAAATAGACCCCCGAATTCGGCGTACCAAAAGGGGGTTGGCAGCTCCATAAGTTCAGCCTCAAAGTAACGAGAATGTCCCCATGGAGTGTTTGTTGTGTTTGTTTGTTTGTTGTTTAACAATTGCAGGCATATGACGGCGGTCTGTGTAAATAATCGAGTCAGGACCAGACAATCCAGTGATTAATATCCTGACCATCGATCCACGCAATTAGGATACGGTAACATGCATCAACCAAGTCAGCGAGCCTGACCACCCGATCACGTTAGTCGCCTCTCACGACAAGCATAGTGACCCTTTACAGCAAGCATGGGTTGCTGAAGACCTATTAGAACCCGGATGTTCACGTGTTTCCCATGAAGTGAGAACACACACACATATTGTTTCAATGCTGACCCCATGTCCTCCAGGTCCATGAAGGGGTCAGGTTGTTTGACCTGCCAGGTCTGTCTGTTGTTGCATCAGGTCTGGTTCAGATGCTGGGTCACGTGGGTGTTTTGATAACCCGGAAACTGATGGCAAGCGTTAAAATGTATTGCTATACATTACGTGGAAAGGTCAAATAGTTGGGTCAAATAGCGGTAAAAAAAATTGTGTGGAACTCGTATGATGTTTGACACGAATGTTTTACAATATGATGCTTCAGAAATGTTGGGCTGGTGTTTGGATCTGGATATGTCACGTGGTACTTGCTGACTTGGTTGATGCATGTCATCGATCCCAAATGCGTGGATCGATGCTCATGATGTCAATCACTGGATTGTCTGGTCCAGATTCGATTATTTACAGACCGCCGTCATAGAGCTAGAATATTGCTGAGTGCGGCGTTAAACAACAATCAAACAAACAAACAAACTAACAAACAAACAAACAAACAAAGCCGACTAAACTTCAGTAATAATTATTTATTGCATCAGACACCATCCAGAAAGAGTAATGCAATGTTTTGAGGGTTAACCGTGGAATATACATCAAGTATGCTCCAATATGTGTCATTAATAGCTATAATTAGCAATTGGTTGTAAACAAATAAGCGTCTCTAATGATTATGTTTGGTCCGAGATAAAAAAAAATTGAATTTAAACCCATCCCCACCCCCCCAATGAATGTTGCCTCTTTAATAGTAATTCAGTTTATGCTTTAGTATGTTGATGTGTGTATCTTAAGCGCCGTTGAGCACCTGCATGATGAGAGAGAGAGAGAGAGAGAGAGAGAGAGAGAAAGAAAGGGAGAGAGAGAGAGAGAGGGAGAGAGTGAGTAAGACAGAAAGACGAGAGATGATAGAGAGAAAGAAGGGGAATGAGAGAGAGAGAGAGGGAGAGGGAGAGAGAGAGAGACAAGGAGCGCGTGAGAGAGAGAGACAGAGAGGGAGAGAGTGAGTAAGACAGAAAGACGAGAGATGATAGAGAGAAAGAAGGGGAATGAGAGAGAGAGAGGGAGAGGGAGAGAGAGAGAGACAAGGAGAGCGTGAGAGAGAGAGACAAAGAGGGACAGAGTGAGTAAGACAGAAAGACGAGAGATGATAGAGAGAAAGAAGGGGAATGAGAAAGAGAGAGGGAGAGGGAGAGAGAGAGGGAGAGACAGAGAGAGTGAGAGAGACACATATCTGGAAGCCATATTTTTCACAAATTGACCGCTCCACAATTGTGGCCAGGGTTCTCATTAATAGCGATGCTAAATACATTGTTGACGAGTTTATTTGAAAGATCAGCGAGCCGCGAATGGTGAAAATGTCAGTGTAATCTGAACCTTGTATTTGACGCTGTGCTCTAGGCCTGCTACAATAACAGTCATCCTCTCTCTGACTGAGGAACATCGGCCTCACTCCAGAACCTGACATTTAAACCAAGGAAGCTACGATCATTAAGGTTTATAAATGGACGCAATGGACAACTTCCTGTGGTAGAATTACGACAGGGAGTATCATTTATCATACGGGATTGGCTCACAAGATATTGTATCATCTGGTCGCGATATTCTGGTGGCATGCTATGTCATTTGTGAGTATTTGCATTCTACAATCATAGTGATATGCTCTGGAATAATATGGTACCAGTTTCCAGATAGAACCTGCTCAAAATACATGAATCACAGGGACAGCTGGACATGGTGTGCAAAGTCATGCACATGTTGTCAATGTCCTTTAGAACCGTTATTGTTATTCGCACGTGGACGTAATGACGTCACTGGTTCATGATGCTGCAGGAGCCCACGTGATCGTAATTAATGACGTCACTGGTTGGTTTTTGCTGGTGTTTTTCTGACCGAAACGAAAACAAGTATTGTGGATACGATCATTTATATCACGTTAGACTGACTGAATTACATTTAATTCAAAATGTTAAACTACGCTCTGATAATGGTCGAGATCCCCTCATTGGCATTAAATACAATGGTGAATCTACTTTGTTGTTCCGCTTTGAGATGAACTTTATTCCTCCAGAGTGGTACTTCCCCATTTCACATTCTCTCACTCAGCATCTTCACGAATATATCTGAGACCTGCATCACTTCGGGCTTCCCTCCCACATTTAGCTGACACAACTGCAATACTGTTAAAAGCGGCGTTAAACCCAACTCACTGACTCACTCACTCACTCACTCACTCACTCACTCACTCACTCACTCACTCACTCACTCACTCACTCACTCACTCACGAATACAAAGTGATGATATAACAATAACAACATCCCGTGCGGACTGGACTTTTTTGGCATCAGTTGTCATCCGAATGGAGCTGTAGTTTGCCCCGTGCAGCTGTACTCTGCCCCGTGCAGCTGTACT
>NW_025963935.1:3582500-3697500 GCF_023055435.1 Haliotis rufescens
ATATCATCACATTTTACAAACATATACTTTTGATAAAAGGGACTAAGATAACATAATAACTGATGTATACCGTATACATGACAGTGTGTGACCTGTGTAATATCATCACACTGTACAAACACATACTTTTGATAAAGCAGAATAAGATAGCATAACAACTGATGTATACCGTATACATTACAGTGTGTGACCTGTGTAATATCATCACTCTGTACAAACACATACTTTTGATAAAGCGGACTAAGATACCATACAACTGATGTATACCGTATACATGACAGTGTGTGACCTGTGTAATATCATCACACTGTGCATCATTTACTTTTGATGAAGCGGACTAAGATACCATACAACTGATGTATACCGTATACATGACAGTGTGTGACTTGTGTAATATCATCACTGTGGGTTTCAGCTGGGGATTGCAGCTGTGGGTTTCAGTTGTGTGTTGAAGCTGTGGGTTTCAGTTGTGTGTTGAAGCTGTGGGTTTCAGTTGTGTGTTGAAGCTGTGGGTTTCAGTTGTGGGTTGAAGGTGTTGGTTTTAGTTGTGGGTTCAAGCTGTGGGTTTCAGTTGTGGGTTCAAGCTGTGGGTTTCAGTTGTCCCTCCAGCTACACAACTAAGTCTCGCAACAACCACCACCACCCTACCTCTCCCCCACCCTCCCTCCAGCTACACAACCAAGTCTCGCAACAACCACCACAACCCTACCTCTCCCCTTCTACCCCTACCCTCCCTCCAGCTACACAACCAAGTCTCGCAACAACCACCACCAACCTACCTCTCCCCTTCTCTCCCCATCCTCCCTCCACCTACACAACCAAGTCTTGCAACAACCACCACCAACCTACCTCAGCCCCCTTTTTCCCTCCAGCTACACAACCAAGTCTCGCAACAAGCACCACCACCACCACCCTACCTCTCCCCTTCTCCCCCCACCTCTCTCAAGCTACACAACCAAGTCTCGCAACAACGACCACCACCCTCCTTCCAGCTACACAACCTTGATCAACCCTTGATCACACACTAAGCATTATCCAATACTATTATTTTATTTTGTGATGAATTTAACTGGATCATCCGTAACATGAGATATTAATTATCCATCGATATCTTTCCTCGTTGGTCTATCTACGTCTGCAAAATAAAAATAAAATCCAACAGGAGCCCAGAACAATTCTTAATTTCAGTGTAGAGCTGAGGCAATCTACACTTTCCCAATGATTCTTAACTCGAGTTGGACTCCTTTTTTTCTAGGATGACATGTAACACAATACAAAGTCCACTTGTGATGCTTGTGAACACATGATTGGGAAGACGACTTGTTGCTACAAAATGGTGCCAAGATCTTGCAAATTCTGTGGTTGGTTCTGGAGAGTGCGCAGACTTCTGCCAAGGGCATCCCAGACGTGTTCGATGGGATTGAGGTCGGGAGACCTTGACGGCCAGTCCATGACGTTGGCTCCTGCATTCTGAAGGAAATTCCTTGTCACAATTGCTGTGTGGGGTCTGGCATTGTCGTGTTGGAAGATCAAACCGGGTCCATGTGATGCCATAAAAGGCAGAAGTTCTGGTGCCAGTACCTGGTCGCGGTAAGCAGCAGCGTTGAGGTTGGCACGGATGACAAGAAGCCTGGAACGTGCATTGCCACAGAAAGCACCCCGCCACATGACAATTCAGCCTCGAAATCTATCCACTTCCTGTTCACAATACTGGACCTAACGTTTATGACGGCGCCTCCACACCCTCGCCCTACCATCAGCAAAGTGAAGATTAAATCGGGATTCTTGACTGAAGACGACTTGATTCCAATTCCTCTGAGTCCATCGTAAGTGTCGCTGTGCCCACAACTGACGTTGATGTCTGTGTAATTGAGTCAGAATCGTCCCGCAGTATGGCCGTCGTGCTTGAAGGTGAGCAGTTCTCAGACGGTTTCGAACAGTTTGCGCACTGAGTCTACCCCTAAACAGTTCATTTCTGGTTGATGTAGCCGTCGAAAATCGGTTACGAAGGTGACGTAAGACAATCTGACGATCATCTGCATGTGACGTCACACGTGGTCGACCTGGCCGAGGGCGATCAGCGATGGTACCCGTTGGCTGCAGACGCGGAAATCATAAACAGTCTGTCGACTACAACTCATCGTCATTGCGACTTCAGCTACGGACGTTCCCGTCTTAAACATGCCGATGTCACCTTCACGTTGTACATAGGAAATGGGTGGCATGACAAATGACTTTTGTTTTCTTGTGTTTTTCTTTTTTTGTTAATACAAGTATGGCTGAAAACACGTGCGGTATTATGGCCACGTGACCAGTTGCACGTGAAAAAACACTTTTGCCACTATAGTGCTGTGCACATGATTTTGATCGATTCACCTGCATCAAAACGGGTGTTATCTAAAGACAATACGTGGCCATTACTGTTTAAATACTCAATAAGGGCCCACAATGATAACTGGTCTTAGGAATGTGAAGTTTTTAATTTGGTTCAGTATATATTACCTGTGGATTTGCCAGTACTAAACTGAACTTGGAACAAAGGATGCAAGGTGAGGTTTAAGTGTTACATGTAGCACTGTCAGTCAGCATGCGGCACAACTCCTTTTTGAAAATACAGTATCATTCTTGATTTCCTGATTTTACCATGACATAATCATTCACTTATCTTTTGGAAAATAGTTCTAAATACATCGGCTCAGTCTGATGTGTTAAGTGGGTGGGTAAATTAACCGAATGTTTACCGACATTGATATGTTTATGATTATGAGAGGCAGTAAACAGGGGTCATGGGCCGAGACATCGTATATCTGTACCGCGGTAGGGAAGACAAATCGCCCAATACTTCAATAAATCGATGTCCAGATGCCGGGATATCGTACATACAACAAGACTAACTTCTACAGTACGGACACCGTGCACTGCACTCTGAGTGCAGGCATGTATGAATGTACATGAATATGTTGTCTGTGTACTGAATTGCCGACGTGAGATAATTCAGCCTTGAACACGGACCCTGGCATCGTTGTTGACGTATCTGTATTTCCCGGGAGGAGCTGTGCAGGGTCCGTTTAACTACATGTGCAGGCTTCACATCCGTCGCGGACTCTGTCGTACCACCTCGTAGATGTCAGCATATCGTTTCTGGGCCAAGAAGCGGATATAACGGTCTCGAGTGTTGGTGTTGACAACACTCTACTCACGGCAAAATGGGCTGCGTGCTCGATGAACTAACAGTTCGTCCATAAAAGCATTTCTGTAAAAGAAAAAAAATTAATAAAAAGAACGTTCCCTTCTCTGATATTTCGGTCGTATTTACGGATTGTGGTTTTCAGTTGTAGGATTCAGTTGTGGGTTGAAGCTGTGGGTTGTGAGTTGAAGCTGCGGGTTTCAGTTGTGGGTTGAAGCTAAGGGTTGCAGTAGTGGGTTGAAGCTGTGGGTTGTAGGTTTCAGTTGTGGGTTGTGCGTTTCAGTTGCGGGTTGAAGCTGTGAGTTGTAGTTGTGGATTGTGGGTTTCAATTTTGGGTTGAAGCTGTGGGTTGTAGTTGTGGAGCGTGGGTTTCATTTGTGGTTAGACTGTGGGTTGTGGGTTGAAGCTGTTGGTTGCAGTTGTGGATTGAATGGTTCAGTTTTTGTTTGCTGCTGTGGGTTGTGGGTTTCAGTTGTTGGTTATGAGTTTCAGTTATGGGTTGAAGCTGTGGGTTGTAGTTGTGGATTGTGGGTTTCAGTTGTGAGTTGAAGCTATTGGTTGAAGCTGTGGATTGAAAGCTGTGGGTTGTTGGTTTCAGTTGTGGTTTTCAGTTGTGGGTTGAAGCTGTGGGTTGTGGGTTTCAGTTGTGGGTTGCAGCTGCGGGTTGAAGCTGTCCGTTTGAGTTGTGTGTTGAAGCTGTGGGTTGTGGGTTTCAGTCATGGGTTGAAGCTGTGGGTTGTGGGTTGAAGCTCTGGGTTTCAGATGTGGGTTTAAGCTGTGGGTTGTGGGTTTCGGTTGTGGGTTTCAGTCATGGGTTGAAGCTGTGGGTTGTGGGTTGCAGTTGTGGGTTGTGGGGTTCAGTTGTGGGCTGCTGGTTGATGCTGTGCGTTTCAGTTGTGAGTTAAAGCTATGGATTTCAGTTGTGGGGTGAAGCGTTGGATTTCAGTTGTGGCTGTAAGCTGTGGGTTGTTGGTTGAATCTGTTGGTTGAATCTGTTGGTATCAGTTGTGGATTGAAGCTGTTGGTTCAAGCTGCTGGTTTCAGTTGTGGGTTGAAGCTGTGGGTTTAAACTGTTGGTTTAGTTGTGGGTTGAAGCTGTGGGCTTCGGTTGTTGATTGAAGCTGTGGGTTTCAGTTCTGGATTGAAGCTGTGGGTTTCGGTTGTGATTTGAAGCTGTGTGTTTCGGTTGTAGATTGAAGCTGTGGGTTTCGGTTGTGGATTGAAGCTGTGTGTTTTGGTTGTGGGTTGAAGCTGTGGGTTTCAGTTGTGGGTTGAAGCTGTGGGTTGAAGCTGTGGGTTTCAGTTCTTGGTTGAGGCTGTGGGTTTCAGTTGGGCGTTGAATCTGTGGGTTTCAGTTGTGGGTTGAAGCTGTGGGTTTCAGTTGTGGGTTGAAGCTGTGGATTTCAGTTGTGGGCTGAAGCTGTGGGTTTCGGTTGTGGATTGAAGCTGTGGGTTTCGTTTGTGGATTGAAGCTGTGGATTTTGGTTGTGGATTGAAGCTGTGGGTTTCGTTTGTGGATTGAAGCTGTGGGTTTACCTTGGTGGTTGAAGCTGTGGGTTTATGTTGGCGATTGCAGCTGTGGGTTTCAGTTCTTGGTTGAAGCTGTGGGTTTCAGTTGTGGGTTGAAGCTGTGGGTTTCGTTTGTGGATTGAAGCTGCGGATTTAGGTTGTGGATTGAAGCTGTGGGTTTCGGCTCTTAGTAGAAGCTGTTTCTTTCAGTTGGTGGTTGAAGCTGTCGGTTTCAGTTGTGGGTTGAAGCTGTGGGTTTAAGTTGGTGGTTGAAGCTGTGGGTTTCAGTTGTGGGTTGAAGCTGTGGGTTTACCTTGATGGTTGAAGCTGTGGGTTTCTGTTGGGGATTGCAGCTGTGGGTTTCAGTTCTTGGTTGAAGCTGTGGGTTTCAGTTGTGGGTTCAAGCTGTGGGTTTCAGTTGTCCCTCCAGCTACACAACTAAGTCTCGCAACAACCACCACCACCCTACCTCTCCCCCACCCTCCCTCCAGCTACACAACCAAGTCTCGCAACAACCACCACAACCCTACCTCTCCCCTTCTACCCCTACCCTCCCTCCAGCTACACAACCAAGTCTCGCAACAACCACCACCAACCTACCTCTCCCCTTCTCTCCCCATCCTCCCTCCACCTACACAACCAAGTCTTGCAACAACCACCACCAACCTACCTCAGCCCCCTTTTTCCCTCCAGCTACACAACCAAGTCTCGCAACAAGCACCACCACCACCACCCTACCTCTCCCCTTCTCCCCCCACCTCTCTCAAGCTACACAACCAAGTCTCGCAACAACGACCACCACCCTCCTTCCAGCTACACAACCTTGATCAACCCTTGATCACACACTAAGCATTATCCAATACTATTATTTTATTTTGTGATGAATTTAACTGGATCATCCGTAACATGAGATATTAATTATCCATCGATATCTTTCCTCGTTGGTCTATCTACGTCTGCAAAATAAAAATAAAATCCAACAGGAGCCCAGAACAATTCTTAATTTCAGTGTAGAGCTGAGGCAATCTACACTTTCCCAATGATTCTTAACTCGAGTTGGACTCCTTTTTTTCTAGGATGACATGTAACACAATACAAAGTCCACTTGTGATGCTTGTGAACACATGATTGGGAAGACGACTTGTTGCTACAAAATGGTGCCAAGATCTTGCAAATTCTGTGGTTGGTTCTGGAGAGTGCGCAGACTTCTGCCAAGGGCATCCCAGACGTGTTCGATGGGATTGAGGTCGGGAGACCTTGACGGCCAGTCCATGACGTTGGCTCCTGCATTCTGAAGGAAATTCCTTGTCACAATTGCTGTGTGGGGTCTGGCATTGTCGTGTTGGAAGATCAAACCGGGTCCATGTGATGCCATAAAAGGCAGAAGTTCTGGTGCCAGTACCTGGTCGCGGTAAGCAGCAGCGTTGAGGTTGGCACGGATGACAAGAAGCCTGGAACGTGCATTGCCACAGAAAGCACCCCGCCACATGACAATTCAGCCTCGAAATCTATCCACTTCCTGTTCACAATACTGGACCTAACGTTTATGACGGCGCCTCCACACCCTCGCCCTACCATCAGCAAAGTGAAGATTAAATCGGGATTCTTGACTGAAGACGACTTGATTCCAATTCCTCTGAGTCCATCGTAAGTGTCGCTGTGCCCACAACTGACGTTGATGTCTGTGTAATTGAGTCAGAATCGTCCCGCAGTATGGCCGTCGTGCTTGAAGGTGAGCAGTTCTCAGACGGTTTCGAACAGTTTGCGCACTGAGTCTACCCCTAAACAGTTCATTTCTGGTTGATGTAGCCGTCGAAAATCGGTTACGAAGGTGACGTAAGACAATCTGACGATCATCTGCATGTGACGTCACACGTGGTCGACCTGGCCGAGGGCGATCAGCGATGGTACCCGTTGGCTGCAGACGCGGAAATCATAAACAGTCTGTCGACTACAACTCATCGTCATTGCGACTTCAGCTACGGACGTTCCCGTCTTAAACATGCCGATGTCACCTTCACGTTGTACATAGGAAATGGGTGGCATGACAAATGACTTTTGTTTTCTTGTGTTTTTCTTTTTTTGTTAATACAAGTATGGCTGAAAACACGTGCGGTATTATGGCCACGTGACCAGTTGCACGTGAAAAAACACTTTTGCCACTATAGTGCTGTGCACATGATTTTGATCGATTCACCTGCATCAAAACGGGTGTTATCTAAAGACAATACGTGGCCATTACTGTTTAAATACTCAATAAGGGCCCACAATGATAACTGGTCTTAGGAATGTGAAGTTTTTAATTTGGTTCAGTATATATTACCTGTGGATTTGCCAGTACTAAACTGAACTTGGAACAAAGGATGCAAGGTGAGGTTTAAGTGTTACATGTAGCACTGTCAGTCAGCATGCGGCACAACTCCTTTTTGAAAATACAGTATCATTCTTGATTTCCTGATTTTACCATGACATAATCATTCACTTATCTTTTGGAAAATAGTTCTAAATACATCGGCTCAGTCTGATGTGTTAAGTGGGTGGGTAAATTAACCGAATGTTTACCGACATTGATATGTTTATGATTATGAGAGGCAGTAAACAGGGGTCATGGGCCGAGACATCGTATATCTGTACCGCGGTAGGGAAGACAAATCGCCCAATACTTCAATAAATCGATGTCCAGATGCCGGGATATCGTACATACAACAAGACTAACTTCTACAGTACGGACACCGTGCACTGCACTCTGAGTGCAGGCATGTATGAATGTACATGAATATGTTGTCTGTGTACTGAATTGCCGACGTGAGATAATTCAGCCTTGAACACGGACCCTGGCATCGTTGTTGACGTATCTGTATTTCCCGGGAGGAGCTGTGCAGGGTCCGTTTAACTACATGTGCAGGCTTCACATCCGTCGCGGACTCTGTCGTACCACCTCGTAGATGTCAGCATATCGTTTCTGGGCCAAGAAGCGGATATAACGGTCTCGAGTGTTGGTGTTGACAACACTCTACTCACGGCAAAATGGGCTGCGTGCTCGATGAACTAACAGTTCGTCCATAAAAGCATTTCTGTAAAAGAAAAAAAATTAATAAAAAGAACGTTCCCTTCTCTGATATTTCGGTCGTATTTACGGATTGTGGTTTTCAGTTGTAGGATTCAGTTGTGGGTTGAAGCTGTGGGTTGTGAGTTGAAGCTGCGGGTTTCAGTTGTGGGTTGAAGCTAAGGGTTGCAGTAGTGGGTTGAAGCTGTGGGTTGTAGGTTTCAGTTGTGGGTTGTGCGTTTCAGTTGCGGGTTGAAGCTGTGAGTTGTAGTTGTGGATTGTGGGTTTCAATTTTGGGTTGAAGCTGTGGGTTGTAGTTGTGGAGCGTGGGTTTCATTTGTGGTTAGACTGTGGGTTGTGGGTTGAAGCTGTTGGTTGCAGTTGTGGATTGAATGGTTCAGTTTTTGTTTGCTGCTGTGGGTTGTGGGTTTCAGTTGTTGGTTATGAGTTTCAGTTATGGGTTGAAGCTGTGGGTTGTAGTTGTGGATTGTGGGTTTCAGTTGTGAGTTGAAGCTATTGGTTGAAGCTGTGGATTGAAAGCTGTGGGTTGTTGGTTTCAGTTGTGGTTTTCAGTTGTGGGTTGAAGCTGTGGGTTGTGGGTTTCAGTTGTGGGTTGCAGCTGCGGGTTGAAGCTGTCCGTTTGAGTTGTGTGTTGAAGCTGTGGGTTGTGGGTTTCAGTCATGGGTTGAAGCTGTGGGTTGTGGGTTGAAGCTCTGGGTTTCAGATGTGGGTTTAAGCTGTGGGTTGTGGGTTTCGGTTGTGGGTTTCAGTCATGGGTTGAAGCTGTGGGTTGTGGGTTGCAGTTGTGGGTTGTGGGGTTCAGTTGTGGGCTGCTGGTTGATGCTGTGCGTTTCAGTTGTGAGTTAAAGCTATGGATTTCAGTTGTGGGGTGAAGCGTTGGATTTCAGTTGTGGCTGTAAGCTGTGGGTTGTTGGTTGAATCTGTTGGTTGAATCTGTTGGTATCAGTTGTGGATTGAAGCTGTTGGTTCAAGCTGCTGGTTTCAGTTGTGGGTTGAAGCTGTGGGTTTAAACTGTTGGTTTAGTTGTGGGTTGAAGCTGTGGGCTTCGGTTGTTGATTGAAGCTGTGGGTTTCAGTTCTGGATTGAAGCTGTGGGTTTCGGTTGTGATTTGAAGCTGTGTGTTTCGGTTGTAGATTGAAGCTGTGGGTTTCGGTTGTGGATTGAAGCTGTGTGTTTTGGTTGTGGGTTGAAGCTGTGGGTTTCAGTTGTGGGTTGAAGCTGTGGGTTGAAGCTGTGGGTTTCAGTTCTTGGTTGAGGCTGTGGGTTTCAGTTGGGCGTTGAATCTGTGGGTTTCAGTTGTGGGTTGAAGCTGTGGGTTTCAGTTGTGGGTTGAAGCTGTGGATTTCAGTTGTGGGCTGAAGCTGTGGGTTTCGGTTGTGGATTGAAGCTGTGGGTTTCGTTTGTGGATTGAAGCTGTGGATTTTGGTTGTGGATTGAAGCTGTGGGTTTCGTTTGTGGATTGAAGCTGTGGGTTTACCTTGGTGGTTGAAGCTGTGGGTTTATGTTGGCGATTGCAGCTGTGGGTTTCAGTTCTTGGTTGAAGCTGTGGGTTTCAGTTGTGGGTTGAAGCTGTGGGTTTCGTTTGTGGATTGAAGCTGCGGATTTAGGTTGTGGATTGAAGCTGTGGGTTTCGGCTCTTAGTAGAAGCTGTTTCTTTCAGTTGGTGGTTGAAGCTGTCGGTTTCAGTTGTGGGTTGAAGCTGTGGGTTTAAGTTGGTGGTTGAAGCTGTGGGTTTCAGTTGTGGGTTGAAGCTGTGGGTTTACCTTGATGGTTGAAGCTGTGGGTTTCTGTTGGGGATTGCAGCTGTGGGTTTCAGTTCTTGGTTGAAGCTGTGGGTTTAAGTTGGTGGTTGAAGCTGTGGGTTTCGGTTGTGGGTTAAATCTGTAGGTTTCAATTGTGGGTTGAAGCTGTGGGTTTCGTTTGTGGAATGAAGCTATTTGTCTAAGTTGTGGATTGAAGCTGTGGGTATCAGTTGTGGGTTAAAGCTATGGATTTCAGTTGTGGGGTGAAGCGTTGGATTTCAGTTGTGGCTGTAAGCTGTGGGTTGTTGGTTGAATCTGTTGGTTGAATCTGTTGGTATCAGTTGTGGATTGAAGCTGTTGGTTTCAGTTGTGGGTTGAAGTTGTGGGTTTAAGCTGTTGGTTTAGTTGTGGGTTGAAGCTGTGGGCTTCGGTTGTTGATTGAAGCTGTGGGTTTCAGTTCTGGATTGAAGCTGGGGGTTTCGGTTGTGCTTTGAAGCTGTGTGTTTCGGTTGTGCTTTGAAGCTGTGTGTTTCGGTTGTAGATTGAAGCTGTGGGTTTCGGTTGTGGATTGAAGCTGTGTGTTTTGGTTGTGGGTTGAAGCTGTGGGTTTCAGTTGTGGGTTGAAGCTGTGGGTTTCGGTTCTTGGTTGAAGCTGTGGGTTTCAGTTGGGCGTTGAATCTGTGGGTTTCAGTTGTGGGTTGAAGCTGTGGGTTTCAGTTGTGGGTTGAAGCTGTGGATTTCAGTTGTGGGTTGAAGCTGTGGGTTTCAGTTGTGGGTTGAAGCTGTGGGTTTCAGTTGTGGGTTGAAGCTGTGGGTTTCGGTTGTGGATTGAAGCTGTGGGTTTCGTTTGTGGATTGAAGCTGTGGGTTTTGGTTGTGGATTGAAGCTGTGGGTTTCGTTTGTGGATTGAAGCTGTGGGTTTACCTTGGTGGTTGAAGCTGTGGGTTTACGTTGGCGATTGCAGCTGTGGGTTTCAGTTCTTGGTTGAAGCTGTGGGTTTCAGTTGTGGGTTGAAGCTGTGGGTTTCGTTTGTGGATTGAAGCTGCGGATTTAGGTTGTGGATTGAAGCTGTGGGTTTCGGCTCTTAGTAGAAGCTGTTTCTTTCAGTTGGTGGTTGAAGCTGTCGGTTTCAGTTGTGGGTTGAAGCTGGGCGTTTCAGTTGTGGGTTGAAGCTGTGGGTTTAAGTTGGTGGTTGAAGCTGTGGGTTTCAGTTGTTGGTTGAAGCTGTGGGTTTACCTTGATGGTTGAAGCTGTGGGTTTCTGTTGGGGATTGCAGCTGTGGGTTTCAGTTCTTGGTTGAAGCTGTGGGTTTAAGTTGGTGGTTGAAGCTGTGGGTTTCGGTTGTGGGTTAAATCTGTAGGTTTCAATTGTGGGTTGAAGCTGTGGGTTTCGTTTGTGGAATGAAGCTATTTGTCTAAGTTGTGGATTGAAGCTGTGGGTATCAGTTGTGGGTTAAAGCTATGGATTTCAGTTGTGGGGTGAAGCGTTGGATTTCAGTTGTGGCTGTAAGCTGTGGGTTGTTGGTTGAATCTGTTGGTTGAATCTGTTGGTATCAGTTGTGGATTGAAGCTGTTGGTTCAAGCTGTTGGTTTCAGTTGTGGGTTGAAGTTGTGGGTTTAAGCTGTTGGTTTAGTTGTGGGTTGAAGCTGTGGGCTTCGGTTGTTGATTGAAGCTGTGGGTTTCAGTTCTGGATTGAAGCTGGGGGTTTCGGTTGTGCTTTGAAGCTGTGTGTTTCGGTTGTAGATTGAAGCTGTGGGTTTCGGTTGTGGATTGAAGCTGTGTGTTTTGGTTGTGGGTTGAAGCTGTGGGTTTCAGTTGTGGGTTGAAGCTGTGGGTTTCGGTTCTTGGTTGAAGCTGTGGGTTTCAGTTGGGCGTTGAATCTGTGGGTTTCAGTTGTGGGTTGAAGCTGTTGGTTTCAGTTGTGGGTTGAAGCTGTGGATTTCAGTTGTGGGCTGAAGCTGTGGGTTTCGGTTGTGGATTGAAGCTGTGGGTTTCGTTTGTGGATTGAAGCTGTGGGTTTTGGTTGTGGATTGAAGCTGTGGGTTTCGTTTGTGGATTGAAGCTGTGGGTTTACCTTGGTGGTTGAAGCTGTGGGTTTACGTTGGCGATTGCAGCTGTGGGTTTCAGTTCTTGGTTGAAGCTGTGGGTTTCAGTTGTGGGTTGAAGCTGTGGGTTTCGTTTGTGGATTGAAGCTGCGGATTTAGGTTGTGGATTGAAGCTGTGGGTTTCGGCTCTTAGTAGAAGCTGTTTCTTTCAGTTGGTGGTTGAAGCTGTCGGTTTCAGTTGTGGGTTGAAGCTGGGCGTTTCAGTTGTGGGTTGAAGCTGTGGGTTTAAGTTGGTGGTTGAAGCTGTGGGTTTCAGTTGTGGGTTGAAGCTGTGGGTTTACCTTGATGGTTGAAGCTGTGGGTTTCTGTTGGGGATTGCAGCTGTGGGTTTCAGTTCTTGGTTGAAGCTGTGGGTTTAAGTTGGTGGTTGAAGCTGTGGGTTTCGGTTGTGGGTTAAATCTGTAGGTTTCAATTGTGGATTGAAGCTGTGGGTATCAGTTGTGGGTTGAGGCTGTGGGTTCCAGTTGGTGGTTGAAGCTGTCGGTTTCAGTTGAAGGTTGAAGCTGTGGGTTTACCTTGGTGGTTGAAGCTGTGGGTTTACGTTGGCGATTGCAGCTGTGGGTTTCAGTTCTTGGTTGAAGCTGTGGGTTTCAGTTGTGGGTTGAAGCTGTGGGTTTCGTTTGTGAATTGAAGCTGCGGATTTAGGTTGTGGATTGAAGCTGTGGGTTTCGGCTCTTAGTAGAAGCTGTTTCTTTCAGTTGGTGGTTGAAGCTGTCGGTTTCAGTTGTGGGTTGAAGCTGGGCGTTTCAGTTGTGGGTTGAAGCTGTGGGTTTCAGTTGTGGGTTGAAGCTGTGGGTTTACCTTGATGGTTGAAGCTGTGGGTTTCTGTTGGGGATTGCAGCTGTGGGTTTCAGTTCTTGGTTGAAGCTGTGGGTTTAAGTTGGTGGTTGAAGCTGTGGGTTTCGGTTGTGGGTTAAATCTGTAGGTTTCAATTGTGGGTTGAAGCTGTGGGTTTCGTTTGTGGAATGAAGCTATTGGTCTAAGTTGTGGATTGAAGCTGTGGGTATCAGTTGTGGGTTGAGGCTGTGGGTTCCAGTTGGTGGTTGAAGCTGTCGGTTTCAGTTGAAGGTTGAAGCTGTGGGTTTACCTTGGTGGTTGAAGCTGTGGGTTTACGTTGGCGATTGCAGCTGTGGGTTTCAGTTCTTGGTTGAAGCTGTGGGTTTCAGTTGTGGGTTGAAGCTGTGGGTTTCGTTTGTGGATTGAAGCTGCGGATTTAGGTTGTGGATTGAAGCTGTGGGTTTCGGCTCTTAGTAGAAGCTGTTTCTTTCAGTTGGTGGTTGAAGCTGTCGGTTTCAGTTGTGGGTTGAAGCTGGGCGTTTCAGTTGTTGGTTGAAGCTGTGGGTTTAAGTTGGTGGTTGAAGCTGTGGGTTTCAGTTGTGGGTTGAAGCTGTGGGTTTACCTTGATGGTTGAAGCTGTGGGTTTCTGTTGGGGATTGCAGCTGTGGGTTTCAGTTCTTGGTTGAAGCTGTGGGTTTAAGTTGGTGGTTGAAGCTGTGGGTTTCGGTTGTGGGTTAAATCTGTAGGTTTCAATTGTGGGTTGAAGCTGTGGGTTTCGTTTGTGGAATGAAGCTATTGGTCTAAGTTGTGGATTGAAGCTGTGGGTATCAGTTGTGGGTTGAGGCTGTGGGTTCCAGTTGGTGGTTGAAGCTGTCGGTTTCAGTTGAAGGTTGAAGCTGTGGGTTTACCTTGGTGGTTGAAGCTGTGTGTTTCAGTTGGGGATTGCAGTTGTGGGTTTCAGTTCTTGGTTGAAATTGTGGGTTTCACTTCGGAGTTGAAGCTGTGAGTTTCGGTTGTTGATTGAAGCTGTGGGTTTCACTTCTGGATTGAAGCTGTGGGTTTCGGTTGTGATTTGAAGCTGTGTGTTTCGGTTGTAGATTGAAGCTGTGGGTTTCGGTTGTGGATTGAAGCTGTGTGTTTTGGTTGTGGGTTGAAGCTGTGGGTTTCAGTTGTGGGTTGAAGCTATGGGTTGAAGTTGTGGGTTTCAGTTGTGGGTTTCAGTTGGGGATTGCAGCTGTGGGTTTCAGTTCTTGGTTGAAGCTTTGGGTTTCAGTTGGTCGTTGAAGCTGTGGGTTTCAGTTGTGTGTTGAAGCTGTGGGTTTATGTTGTCAGTTGAAGCTATGGGTTTCATTTGTGTGTTGAAGCTGTGGGTTTCAGTTGTGGGTTGAAGCTGTGGATTTCAGTTGTGGGTTAAAGCTGTGGGTTTCGTTTGTGGATTGAAGCTGTGGGTTTCGGTTGTGGATTGAAGCTGTGGGTTTCGTTTGTGGATTGAAGCTGTGGGTTTTGGTTGTGGATTGAAGCTGTGGGTTTCGGTTGTGGGTTAAAGCTGTGGGTTTTAGTTGGTGGATGAAGCTGTCGGTTTCAGTTGTGGGTTGAAGCTGTGCGTTTCGGTTGTGGGTTGAAGCTGTGGGTTTATGTTGTGAGTTGAAGCTATGGGTTTCAGTTGTGGGTTGAAGCTGTGGGTTTCAGTTGTGGGTTGAAGCTGTGGATTTCAGTTGTGGGTTGAAGCTGTGGGTTTCGTTTGTGGATTGAAGCTGTGGGTTTCAGTTCTTTGTTGAATCTGTGGGTTTCAATTGTGGGTTGAAGTTGTGGGTTTCAGTTCTTGGTTGAAGCTGAGAGTTTCAGATGTGGGTTTAAGCTGTGGGTTTCGGTTGTTGATTGAAGCTGTGGGTTTCAGTTCTGGATTGAAGCTGTGGGTTTAAGCTGTGCGGTTGAGTTGTGTGTTGAAGCTGTGGGTTGTGGGTTTCGGTTGTGGGTTTCAGTTATGGGTTGAAGCTGTGGTTTGTGGGCTGCAGTTGTGGGTTGTGGGGTTCAGTTGTGGGCTGCTGGTTGATGCTGTGCGTTTCAGTTGTGAGTTAAAGCTATGGATTTCAGTTGTGGGGTGAAGCGTTGGATTTCAGTTGTGGCTGTAAGCTGTGGGTTGTTGGTTGAATCTGTTGGTTGAATCTGTTGGTATCAGTTGTGGATTGAAGCTGTTGGTTAAAGCTGTTGGTTTCAGTTGTGGGTTGAAGCTGTGGGTTTAAGCTGTTGGTTTAGTTGTGGGTTGAAGCTGTGGGCTTCGGTTGTTGATTGAAGCTGTGGGTTTCAGTTCTGGATTGAAGCTGTGGGTTTCGGTTGTGATTTGAAGCTGTGTGTTTCGGTTCTAGGTTGAAGCTGTGGGTTTCGGTTGTGGATTGAAGCTGTGTGTTTTGGTTGTGGGTTGAAGCTGTGGGTTTCAGTTGTGGGTTGAAGCTGTGGGTTTCAGTTCTTGGTTGAAGCTGTGGGTTTCAGTTGGGCGTTGAATCTGTGGGTTTCAGTTGCGGGTTGAAGCTGTGGGTTGAAGCTGTGGGTTTCAGTTGTGGGTTGAAGCTGTGGATTTCAGTTGAGGGCTGAAGCTGTGGGTTTCGGTTGTGGATTGAAGCTGTGGGTTTCGTTTGTGAATTGAAGCTGTGGGTTTTGGTTTTGGATTGAAGCTGTGGGTTTCGTTTGTGGATTGAAGCTGTGGGTTTACCTTGGTGGTTGAAGCTGTGGGTTTATTTTAGCGATTGCAGCTGTGGGTTTCAGTTCTTGGTTGAAGCTGTGGGTTTCAGTTGTATGTTGAAGCTGTGGGTTTCGTTTGTGGATTGAAGCTGCGGATTTAGGTTGTGGATTGAAGCTGTGGGTTTCGGCTCTTAGTAGAAGCTGTTTCTTTCAGTTGGTGGTTGAAGCTGTCGGTTTCAGTTGTGGGTTGAAGCTGGGCGTTTCAGTTGTGGGTTGAAGCTGTGGGTTTAAGTTGGTGGTTGAAGCTGTGGGTTTCAGTTGTGGGTTGAAGCTGTGGGTTTACCTTGATGGTTGAAGCTGTGGGTTTCTGTTGGGGATTGCAGCTGTGGGTTTCAGTTCTTGGTTGAAGCTGTGGGTTTAAGTTGGTGGTTGAAGCTGTGGGTTTCGGTTGTGGGTTAAATCTGTAGGTTTCAATTGTCGGTTGAAGCTGTGGGTTTCGTTTGTGGAATGAAGCTATTGGTCTAAGTTGTGGATTGAAGCTGTGGGTATCAGTTGTGGGTTGAGGCTGTGGGTTCCAGTTGGTGGTTGAAGCTGTCGGTTTCAGTTGTGGGTTGAAGCTGTGGGTTTACCTTGGTGGTTGAAGCTGTGTGTTTCAGTTGGGGATTGCAGTTGTGGGTTTCAGTTCTTGGTTGAAATTGTGGGTTTCACTTCGGAGTTGAAGCTGTGAGTTTCAGTTGTTGATTGAAGCTATGGGTTTCAGTTCTGGATTGAAGCTGTGGGTTTCGGTTGTGATTTGAAGCTGTGTGTTTCGGTTGTAGATTGAAGCTGTGGGTTTCGGTTGTGGATTGAAGCTGTGTGTTTTGGTTGTGGGTTGAAGCTGTGGGTTTCAGTTGTGGGTTGAAGCTGTGGGTTGAAGTTGTGGGTTTCAGTTGTGGGTTTTAGTTGGGGATTGCAGCTGTGGGTTTCAGTTCTTGGTTGAAGCTTTGGGTTTCAGTTGGTTGTTGAAGCTGTGGGTTTCAGTTGTGGGTTGAAGCTGTGGGTTTATGTTGTGAGTTGAAGCTATGGGTTTCAGTTGTGGGTTGAAGCTGTGGGTTTCAGTTGTGGGTTGAAGCTGTGGATTTCACTTGTGGGTTGAAGCTGTGGGTTTCGTTTGTGGATTGAAGCTGTGGTTCTCGGTTGTGGATTGAAGCTGTGGGTTTCTGTTGTGGGTTAAAGCTGTGGGTTTTAGTTGGTGGATGAAGCTGTCGGTTTCAGTTGTGGGTTGAAGCTGTGCGTTTCGGTTGTGGGTTGAAGCTGTGCGTTTTAAGTTAGTGGTTGAATCTGTGGGTTTCAATTGTGGGTTGAAGTTGTGGGTTGAAGTTCTTGGTTGAAGCTGAGAGTTTCAGTTGTGGATTGAAGCTGTGGGTTTCCGTTCTTGGTTGAAGCTGTGGGTTTCAGTTGTGGGTTGAAGCTGTTGGTTTCAGTAGTGGGTTGAAGCTGTGGGTTTCAGTTGTGGGTTGAAGCTGTTGGTTTCAGTTGTGGGTTGAAGCTGTGGTTTCGGTTGTGGGTTGAAGCTGTGGGTTTGAATTGGTGGTTGAAGCTGTGGGTTTCAGTTGGAGATTGCAGCTGTGGGTTTCATTTCTTGGTTGAAGCTGTGGGTTGAAGCTGTGGGTTTCAGTTGGTGTTTGAAGCTGTCGGTTTCCGTTGTGGTTTGAAGCTGGGCGTTTCAGTTGTGGGTTGCAGCTGTACATTTCAGTTGTTGGTTGAAGCTGTGGGTTTCAGTTGTGGGTTGAAGCTGTGGGTTTCAGTTGTGGGTTGAAGCTGTGGGTTTAGTTTGTGGATTGAAGCTGTGTGTTTCGGTTGTGGATTGAAGGTGTGGGTTTCGGTTTTTTCGGTTGTAGCTGTGTGTTTGAATTCGTGGTTTAAGCTGTGGGTTTCAGTTGTTGGTTGAAGCTGTGGGTTTACTTTGGTGGTTGAAGCTGTGGGTTTCAGTTGGGGATTGCAGCTGTGGGTTTCAGTTCTTGGTTGAAGCTGTGGGTTTTACTTGGGAGTTGAAGCTGTGAGTTTCAGTTGTGGGTTGAAGCTGTGGTTTCAGTCGTGGGTTGAAGCTGCGGGTTTCGTTTTTGGATTGAAGCTGTGGGTTTCGGTTGTGGATTGAAGCTGTGGGTTTTGGTTCTTGGTTGAAGCTGTGTGTTTCAGTTGGTGGTTGAAGCTGTCGGTTTCAGTTGTCAGTTGAAGCAGTGGGTTTACCTTGGTCGTTGAACCTGTGGGTTTATGTTGGCGATTGCAGCGGTAGGTTTCAGTTCTTAGTTGAAGCTGTGGGTTTATGTTGTGGGTTGAAGCTGTGGGTTTCGTTTGTGGATTGAAGCTGCGGATTTAGGTTGTGGATTGAAGCTGTGGGTTTCGGCTCTTAGTAGAAGCTGTTTCTTTCAGTTGGTGGTTGAAGCTGTCGGTTTCAGTTGTGGGTTGAAGCTGGGCGTTTCAGTTGTGGGTTGAAGCTGTGGGTTTCAGTTGTGGGTTGAAGCTGTGGGTTTCAGTTGTGGGTTGAAGCTGTGGGTTTACCTTGATGGTTTAAGCTGTGGGTTTCTGTTGGGGATTGCAGCTGTGGGTTTCAGTTCTTGGTTGAAGCTGTGGGTTTAAGTTGGTGGTTGAAGCTGTGGGTTTCGGGTGTGGGTTAAAGCTGTAGGTTTCAATTGTGGGTTGAAGCTGTGGGTTTCGTTTGTGGAATGAAGCTATGGGTCTAAGTTGTGGATTGAAGCTGTGGGTTTCAGTTGTTGGTTGAAGCCGTGGGTTCCAGTTGGTGGTTGAAGCTGTCGGTTTCAGTTGTGGGTTGAAGCTGTGGGTTTACCTTGGTGGTTGAAGCTGTGTGTTTCAGTTGGGGATTGCAGCTGTGGGTTTCAGTTCTTGGTTGAAATTGTGGGTTTCACTTGGGAGTTGAAGCTGTGAGTTTCAGTTGTTGATTGAAGCTGTGGGTTTCAGTTGTGGATTGAAGCTTTGGTTTCGGTTGTGATTTGAAGCTGTGTGTTTCGGTTGTAGATTGAAGCTGTGGGTTTCGGTTGTGGATTGAAGCTGTGTATTTTGGTTGTGGGTTGAAGCTGTGGGTTGAAGTTGTGGGTTTCAGTTGTGGGTTTCGGTTGCGTGTTGAAGCTGTGGGTTCCAGTTGGTGGTTGAAGCTGTGGGTTTAAGTTGGTATTTGAAGCTGTGCGTTTCAGTTGTGTGTTGAAGCTGTGGGTTCAACTTGTTGGTTGAAGCTGTGGGTTTCAGTTGGGGATTTTAGCTGTGGGTTTCAGTTCTTCGATGGAGCTGTGGGTTTCAGTTGTGGGTTGAAGCTGTGGGTTTCAATTGTGGGTTGAAGCTGTGGGTTTCAGTTGTGGGTTGAAGCTGTGGGTTGAAGCTGTGGGTTGAAGCTGTTGGTTTCAGTTGTGGGTTGAAGCTGTGGGTTTCAGTTGTGGGTTGAAGCTGTGGGTTTCGTTTGTGGATTAAAGCTGTGGGTCTGAGTTGTGGATTTAAGCTGTTGGTTTCGGTTGTGGGTTGAAGCTGTGGGTTTCAGTTGGTGGTTGAAGCTGTGGGTTTCGGTTGTGGATTGAAGCTGTGGGTTTCGGTTCTTGGTTGAAGCTGTGTGTTCCAGTTGGTGGTTGAAGCTGTCGGTTTCAGTTGTGGGTTCAAGCTGGGCGTTTCAGTTGGTGGTTGAAGCTGTGGGTTTAAGTTGGTGGTTGAAGCTGTGGATTGAAGCTGTGGGTTTCTGTTGTGGGTTGAAGCTGTGGGTTGAAGCTGTGGGTTGAAGCTGTGGGTTAAATTTGGTGGTTGAAGCTGTGGGTTTCAGTTGGGGATTGCAGATGTGGGTTCCAGTTCTTGGTTGAAGCCGTGGGTTTCAGTTGTGGATTGAAGCTATGGGTTTCAGTTGTGGGTTGAAGCTGTGGGTTGAAGCTGTGGGTTTCAGTTGAGGGTTGAAGCTGTGGGTTTCAGTTGAGGGTTGGAGCTGTTGGTTTCAGTAGTTGGTTGGAGCTGTGGGTTTCAGTTGTGGGTTGAAGCTGTTCGTTTCAGTTGTGGGTTGAAGCTGTGGTTTCGGTTGTGGGTTGAAGCTGTGGGTTTCGGGTGTGGATTGAAGCTGTGGGTTTCGGTTTTTGGTTGTTGCTGTGTGTTTCAGTTGGTGGTTGAAGCTGTGGATTTCAGTTGTTGGTTGAAGCTGTGGGTTTATCTTGGTGGTTGAAGCTGTGGGGTTCAGTTGGGGATTGCAGCTGTGGGTTTCAGTTCTTGGTTGAAGCTGTGGGTTTCACTTGGGAGTTGAAGCTGTGGGTTTACCTTGGTGGTTGAAGCTGTGGGTTTATGTTGGCGATTGCAGCTGTGGGTTTCAGTTCTTAGTTGAAGCTGTGGGTTTCAGTTGTTGGTTGAATGTGTGGGTTTCGTTTGTGGATTGAAGCTGCGGATTTAGGTTGTGGATTGAAGCTGTGGGTTTCGGCTCTTAGTAGAAGCTGTTTCTTTCAGTTGGTGGTTGAAGCTGTCGGTTTCAGTTGTGGGTTGAAGCTGGGCGTTTCAGTTGTGGGTTGAAGCTGTGGGTTTAAGTTGGTGGTTGAAGCTGTGGGTTTCAGTTGTGGGTTGAAGCTGTGGGTTTACCTTGATGGTTGAAGCTGTGGGTTTCAGTTGGGGATTGCAGCTGTGGGTTTCAGTTCTTGGTTGAAGCTGTGGGTTTAAGTTGGTGGTTGAAGCTGTGGGTTTCGGTTGTGGGTTAAAGCTGTAGGTTTCAATTGTGGGTTGAAGCTGTGGGTTTCGTTTGTGGAATGAAGCTATGGGTCTAAGTTGTGGATTGAAGCTGTGGGTTTCAGTTGTGGGTTGAAGCTGTGGGTTCCAGTTGGTGGTTGAAGCTGTCGGTTTCAGTTGTGGGTTGAAGCTGTTGGTTTATCTTGGTGGTTGAAGCTGTGTGTTTCAGTTGGGGATTGCAGTTGTGGGTTTCAGTTCTTGGTTGAAATTGTGGGTTGCACTTGGGAGTTGAAGCTGTGAGTTTCAGTTGTGGGTTGAAGCTGTGGGTTTCAGTTGTGGGTTGAAGCTGTGGGTTTCGTTTGTGGATTGAAGCTGTGGGTTTCGGTTGTGGATTGAAGCTGTGTATTTCGGTTCTTGGTTGAAGCTGTGTGTTTCAGTTGGTGGTTGAAGCTGTCGGTTTCAGTTGTGAGTTGAAGCTGTGGGTTTACCTTGGTGGTTGAAGGTGAGGGTTCAGTTGGGGATTGCAGCTGTGGGTTTCAGTTCTTGGTTGAAGCTGTGGGTTTCACTTGGGAGTTGAAGCTGTGAGTTTCAGTTGTGGGTGGAAGCTGTGGGTTTCAGTTAAGGGGTTGAAGCTGTGGGTTTCGTTTGTGGATTGAAGCTGTGGGTTTCGGATGTGGATTGAAGCTGTGGGTTTCGGTTGTGGATTGAAGCTGTGGGTTTCTGTTGTGGGTTAAAGCTGTGGGTTTTAGTTGGTGGATGAAGCTGTCGGTTTCAGTTGTGGGTTGAAGCTGTGCGTTTCGGTTGTGGGTTGAAGCTGTGCGTTTTAAGTTAGTGGTTGAAGCTGTGGATTTCAGTTGGGGATTGCAGCTGTGGGTTTCAGTTGTGGGTTGAAGCTGTCGGTTTACCTTGGTGGTTGAAGCTGTGGGTTTCTGTTGGGGATTGCAGCTGTGGGTTTCAGTTCTTGGTTAAAGCTGTGGGTTTCAGTTGTGGGTTGAAGCTGTGGATTTCTGTTGGGGATTGCAGCTATGGGTTCTTGGTTGAAGTTGTGTGTTTCAGTTGGTGATTGAAGCTGTCGGTTTCAGTTGTGGGTTGAAGCTGTGGTTTACCTTGGTGGTTGAAGCTGTGGGTTTCTGTTGGGGATTGCAGCTGTGGGTTTCAGTTCTTGGTTAAAGCTGTGGGTTTCAGTTGTGGGTTGAAGCTGTGGGTTTCTGTTGGGGATTGCAGCTATGGGTTTCAGTTCTTGTTTGAAGGTGTCGGTTTCAGTTGTGGGTTGAAGCTGTGGATTTAGGTTTGTGGTTGAAGCTGTGGGTTAAAGCTGTGGGTTTCAGTTGTGGGTTAAAGCTGTAGGTTTCAATTGTGGGTTGAAGCTGTGGGTTTCAGTTGTGGGTTGAAGCTGTGGGATTCAGTTGTGGGGTGAAGCAGTGGGTTTCGTTTTTGGAATGAAGCTATGGGTCTAAGTTGTGGATTGAAGCTTTGGGTTCCAGTTGGTGGTTGAAGCTGTGGGTTTCGGTTGTGGATTGAAGCTGTGGGTTTCCGTTCTTGGTTGAAGCTGTGTGTTTCAGTTGGTGGTTGAAGCTGTCGGTTTCAGTTGTGTGTTGAAGCTGGGCGTTTCAGTTGGAGGTTGAAGCTGTGGGTTTAAGTTGGTGGTTGAAGCTGTGGATTGAAGCTGTGGGTTTCGGTTATGGGTTAAAGCTGTGGGGGTTCCAGTTGGTGGTTGAAGCTGTGGGTTTAAGTTGGTGGATGTGACAACTGCCACACAACGACCCCGCATGGACCTTATGATGCTTGTGAACACATGATTGGGAAGACGACGCCATTGTTGCTGCAAAATGGTGCCAAGATCTTGCAAAATTCTGTGGTTGGTTTTGGAGAGTGCGCAGACTTCTGTCAAGAGTATCCCAGACGTGTTCGATGGGATTGAGGTCGGGAGACCTTGACGGCCAGTCCATGACGTTGGCATTCTGAAGGACATTCCTTGTCAAAACTGCTGTGTGGGGCCTGGCATTGTCGTGTTGGAAGATCAAACCGGGTCCATGTGCTGCCATACAAGGCAGAAGTTCTGGTGCCAGTACCTGGTCGCGGTAAGCAGCAGCGTTGAGGTTCCCACGGATGACAAGAAGCCTGGAACGTGCATTGCCACAGAAAGCACCCCACACCATAACACTTCAGCCTCGAAATCTGTCAACTTCCTGTACACAATACTGTGCGTAACGTTCATGACGGCGCCTCCACACCCTCGCCCTACCATCAGCAAATCGAAGATTAAATCGGGATTCATCACTGAAGACGACTTGATTCCAATTCCTCTGAGTCCACCGTAAGTGTCGCTGTGCCCACAATTGACGTTGACATCAGTGTAATTGAGTCAGACTCGGCCCGCAGTATAGCCGTCGTGCTTGAAGGTGAGCAGTTCTCAAACGGTTTCGAACAGTTTGCGCACTGAGTCTACCCTTAAACAGTTCATTTCTGGTTGATGTAGCCGTCAAAAATCGGTTACGGAGGTGACGTAAGACAATCTGACGATCTTTTGCATGTGACGTCACACGTGGTCGACCTGGCCGGGTGCGATCTGCGGTTGTACTTGTTTGCTGCAGACGCGTCTGTAAATCATAAACAGTCTACAACCCATCGTCCTTGCGACTTCAGCTACGGACGTTTCTGTCTGCAACCTGCCGATGGCACGTTCTCGTTGCACATTTGAAAGGCTTGGCATGACAAATGGCCGTAAAGACTTTTGTTTTCTTGTGTTTTTCTATTTTTGTTAATGACTGTTAACAAGTATGGCTGAAAAAACGATTTTGGTCGATTCACCTGCACAAAAAACGGGTGTTATCTGAAGACAGTACGTGGCCATTACTGTTTAATACACAATAAGGGCCCACAATGATAACTGGTCAAGATGTTAAAATTTTAGGATTGTGAAGTTTAAAATTTGGTTCAGTATATATGTGTGTGGCTGCTTGTACTATTCCGGACTGATGCCGATTATTAGTGCTAGCACACTGAGATACCATGCTGCAGTTTACCATGAATACTCCACTCAGACACAGTATACTGACTTCGAGCCGACCAGTCCTTGTTTTAGCCAGTTTATGCCGAGAGCGCCAAACTGGGTAACAACAAGTATGATCTTTAAACGTTTTTTTGTATGGCGCGGCCGGGGATCGAACGCCGGACCTTCCGACCTCTAGTACTAGTATGGTAAAAGCCAATGGAGATTTTGAGAATGTCACCTTTTAATATCTCACACGTCTATCTGGAAAAAGAATTAGGTAAAGAAACTTGCATCTAAGCATTCTCAAAGACGTTAAAAGTAGGTACTTGTTGTTACCTTGCCTACTGTTAATTTATCTTAAAACGTCATTTAATCACACTGTTGAGTTTTAGTTAAAAATAAAGTTTGCTCTACCCCGATGAAAAGTATAGTGTTGCCCTTATAGTTAAAGCATGAGGACGCTTGCGTTGCTTTGACATTATAATAGTTCAGGGCAAAACTATACTTGATTACACTATACGTGCGGCGAGAGCAAACTTTATTAATTACTCTCAGATGCAGAATTAAAAAAATGATCATTTTTTTGTCTTGGAGATAGGTTTAAAATAAAATCTGTATTAACATGCGGTAAATTGAAAATCCTCCAACAGGCTAACTGACGGGCTGGTCCACTTGATTGCCTGTATACCCTCACGCTCAGAGACATATTTATGTTAAAAATATAATACAACACGACTAAAATGATTAGTTTATTATAATAGGTCCTATTTTCTTATCCGTCCAGGGGCGGTCGGGTAGCCTAGTGGTTAAAGCGTTCGCTCGTCACGCCGAAGACCCGGGTTCGATTCCCGACATGGGTACAATGTGTGAAGCCCATTTCTGGTGTCCCCCGCCGTGATATTAATGGAATATTGATAAAAGCGGCGTAAAACCATATTCACTCACTCACTCACTTATCCGTCCAGTGTGTTGATATTAAAAAAAAAAACATGCAGAAAAACGTAGGATTTTGAAAAAAAATTTTTTTATAACAGCGGCTATATGACGGTGGTCTGTAAATAATCGAGTCAACACCTTGAAAAACAATGGATTGATATCATGAGCATCGATCCATGCTGAAGACATATATATAATTAATTTATAGGGCACCGGAACAATTTTGTGACTGCTGTCGCCGATTAGTTTGGTTCGTTTGTTGTTTTACGCCGCACTCAGCAATATTCCAGCTAAATGACGGCGGTCTGTAAATAATCGAAACTGGATCAGACAATCCAGTGATTAATATCATGAACATCGATCCACGCAATTAATTGGGATCGAAGACTTGCATCAACCAAGTAAACGGGCCTGACCACCTGATCCCGTTAGTCGCCTCTTACGACAGGCATATCTCACCATTTACGGCAAGCATGGGTTGCTCAAGACCTATTCTACCACTGATCTTCACGCGGACACAATGCTTTGTCGCAGGATAAAGTATAGTCGGTGCCTTTGATCTTTTAGCAAAGCATCTTAGAATAAAAATAAAGACATATTTTACGCACGATGATGAGGTAGATTTCTTTAATCAATGAAGTAGGCTTAATTTGTTACCTCAACATACAATCTGAAACGAAATAAGGTAAGACGGTAGTAAGACTTGTAGATCTAGTATCACTCCACACTGTATTATCTTAACGTGATCGGCACAAGCAGTCGAGCGCCAAACTATGCCATGCTCCTAACCAGACACGTCACACTGACGTCATAACTCGCCCCTTCGCTGGTCAAGGCGTTTCTTGACTGGCAGTGAGATGTGTCACTCGTGTTAGGACGTAAACGGTGGGTAAGTTTTCAGTTTGTACTTCAGGATTTTGTTAGGAAATTAAATGAAACTAACATTGTAAATATACCAAGATTGATGTACAACAGAATACATATTGAAGGAATCGGGTGCTTGCTTCACACACAGGACCATGTAACAATAAAAATATAATTAGCCTCGTCTATGATTTTTTTGCGAGTTTTATTATATTTTATTGTTACATGGTCCTGTGCTTCACACAATGTTTACACCCAGACGTTTGTTTAGCCTGTCACCAGGGATAACAAACGTCTGGATGTAAACATTCATACCTCGTTTCCACTGAAAAGCTTGTTCTGTTTTAATCAGTAGATCTATATTGCAAAATATATGCTTGTACGTTTCATCTCTGAACTAATAAGAATTATTTACAACTGAGACTGAAGACAATTTGAGATTTTTCTAGATCTGTTCAGTCATGTGTGGGATGCGTTTTTTCGCTCATATTAAAACGTTGTTCTGCATCATAGAATGGCCAACTGTGTCAGCCATAGCATTTTTACACTCAAGACGTGCAGCTTCGTTCTTCTAATCCGGAAAATATTATGTGGAACAATTGTATATCTGCAGGACACTACATTGTTTTTAAAGAACGGCAAGGAAATGTAGAATATATAAGGGCAAATGTGCATGATTCTCGTTATTGTATGAGTAAGTTAGAACGGACGTTAAATGCGAAAACAATTTGGCGCATGTCACACGGGCAATCGGCATTTCAGTCTTATCACTTTATAGAGCCACATGTTTATTCCCTTCTTTTCACAACCAAACACCGTATCAAACATCTTGTAGTGCCGGCGACAGTTTCTGCCTCAGATAGTAAGCTGATCTGTGACGGGTGTACTGCCGCCATCGCTCGGAATGCTGAATTATGACAGTGTTGCAAAGAGTTTTCCTGACACTGAATTACCACTGTGTTGCACACGCGCTTAGTCAAGTAGACCTGTTTAGTTGCTCCTTTACATTCATTGTATGCCCCATTGTATATCATCATGAAAATGTCATCACTGAAATATTATTCTGTAGCATGTCGTGTATCGACGTTTGTAATACTGTGTAGCCCGAGACACCAAACGACGTAAAATGCACCAGTTTCAGAGTCTAGTTATTGGGGAGGGTGGGGACTAAAACATCAAGCAAAGTCACTTGGAACAACAAATAATTTACGATAGGTCGCAGCACTCTACATTTAGTAGCCTGTTATCATCAATTGGCAAAGGCAATATGTACACAGAGAAACCATCAAGACAGTTGTCGATTTGACGATGTAACAATTGTGTAAAATGCACATTGTCCACAGACGTTGAAATGCACGAGAAATATATTTTCCTCCAGAATTACACTGGTGGGTGTCATATCCTGGTCAAAATATATATAACGATGTGCATTGATTCTCACTCACAACAAATACCTAAGTATAATTTAAATATACAGTAATAACATAGCAGGCAATGCAAATTAGAAAACAATATTCAGTATTTGACCTGTATGAACGAAGTAGGTTTGCTATTCACAGTATTGATACTCAAATGCAGATATTATGCAACAACGCACCAACTTGCGGGGACCATTTCATTGTCATAACGATTCCACCCACAACTAACGAAGTCAGACTAAAATACTAATCATTCCATAATTGGGAATTAAGGGTAGGTAGCTGATGTAATACCATGTTGTAAAGTTCCAAAATAATAAATGCACATATTCTGTGTATTCTGTGTACAGCAATATAAACTTACATGTTTAGTCCTTAGTCCTCATAATGGTAACATATAAAACCCTAAAAATGACATGGCTACTAGCCTAGTCCTTATGATATCTGAACTATTGGGATGTTTGGCAAGGAATATAGGACGAGTGCCAATTTCTATCGCTGATGTAGTAATGTTCATTTATGTTGTATGTTGTATGATTATATTATTTATGACAACAAAATAATCTATTCAGTTCCTGCAACTTCAACCAAGAGAAGAGATATATCTCAGCAGTTAGCACAGAGGCAGTGTGCAGCTTAGGTTTATTCAGGAAGTGATTAAATAAATAAAAGCAATCTAAATCTAATAGATATAAGTGATTTCCAAAATGTGTCAGTCACCATGCTATGGTATATTAATAATACCTCTACTGCAACAAATGTATTATAAGTTATGTTCATGAGTGAATAAATTTGAAAGTGACAGATTTGTTGAAGGCAAAAGCTTCCCTGAGGCCAGTAGTTATAATGTTTACCTGCAATATATAGTTTTCTGAACAGCATATATGGGGGTTTTGGGTGGTGGGTAGCCTAGTGGTTAAAGCATTCGCTCTTCGCGCGAAAAAACCGGGATCGATTCCCCCACATGGGTACAATGTGCGAAGCCCATGTCTAGTGTTGCCCGCCCAGAAATTGTTGGAATATTGCTAAGAACCTGTAAAACCCAACTCACCCAACCCAACTGAACAGCATATTTTGTGTTTCAGCCTCGAACGACTTGAGTCAGGGAGAAAGGGCTGCACAGATGACGACAGTGACGACCCATGGTAGGTGGGAGAACCCAGCAGATGGTAGATACTGTCACTGTCCAACTTTGTACGAGATGAGGTCACATCAACATGTAACAAATATAAGCCTGAAAGTTAACTCCAAAAACCTTCATATGAACAGTCTCTACAATAACAAGCTGATAAATGTAGTCTCTTATTATCCCAAAAATTTGTAACAAGTCAATTGTATTGCCAGTACCACCATAAGGCTCAATCCAACAAGCCTGTACAGACGCGCGGCTCAGATGAACAGCAATCCCAATGTTTGTGTCGTATTTATGATAGAATCTAGTCGTTTGAGTGATTTGTTAGTCGCTAGAGGACCTTATATTTATACCTCTACTAAGATGAATGGTTTTGAAATTGTATTCATTAGTCAAAATTTTAAAAACACAAACTTTGTCGAATATCTGATATGTATAATGCTTATTTAGTTTGTATTGTTTTCTGAACAGCATGTTCTGTGTTTCAGCCTCGAGCGACCCGAGTCAGACAGCGAGTACACCAGTGACGACCACAAAAAAGCCTGCTACACAGGGTAGGTGGGAGAACCCAGCAGGTAGAAAGCCCACACTGTAATCCCTCCAACAATTAACAAGCTGGGGTATAGACCCGTGAGGGTTCTGACTTGCGTCTTGCATGTCATCGTAGCCCAGTTGTGTCGATCGGTGCTCATGTTGTCAACCACTGGACTGTCTGTCTGTACCAGACTCCGCCATCTTATTGCTGGACTACTGCTGAGTGCGGCGTAAAACAACAAACAAACAAACAGACTGACATACTCCAATGTCATGTCTTATAAGATCTATCTACTATTTCCAAACAGCAACTGTACTGACAGTATCATCTCATAAAGCTCAGTTCATCAAACGTTGACACACACACAGAATAATGTTACAACAACTGGATGTGACAGAAAGATTCTAAACATTGACCACATAATCCTTGATTACATGAACCAGCTGTCGTCCTTCCCCTTGATCCTTGTGTTGTCAGCCATGTTGGAAGTGGTTGATGATGTACCGTGTCACGTGTCACCACGTTGAGGTGTGAACCATGTAGATGTATGACGAAGATGTCTGGAAGTGTACAGAGTTTACTTTGTGTTACAGCGACTCCATCACCAGCAGACTGCTGGGACCTCTATGACGCCTGCTATGCCGGGAACCTGGAGGAGGTGAAGCGGATCCTGTCTCAGGGCGTGGACGTCAACTGTAGGAGGTGGGGCTGGACACCGGTGATGAGGGCAGCATACAGGGGACACAGAGACGTGGTGGAGCTCCTGGTGAGTGAAGGGGCCGATGTGTCACTGGTGGACAGGAACGGTAACAACATCCTTCACTACGCCTGTTATGAAGGACACTTGGAGACGGTGAAGTTTGTGCTGTCTCTGCACGTGGTGGACATCGACGCCAGGGACAACGACGGGCGGACGGCGGCCGACCTGGCGAGACGCGGGGGATATACGCGAGTGTTGGATCTCCTCGTGTCCCGCGGCGCTCAGTGACGTCAGAGTCGTGTTTGTGTGGACGGTGGAGGTGACGTGACAGTGACGTGGTGTGCCGTTCACGTCGCCGTGTATAAATATGTCTTTATTTACGTGAAACTGTTTGTTGTGTTTGGAGATGAATAAAACTTGTAAAAACTTTGTCAGACATTTTGTCTTTTGTTGTGTTTGGAAGTTCTCATGATCAGGTAAGAAAATTGTTAACTGAGTGTAAATAGAGATGATGTGTGATTGGTATGTAAGCACCGCACCTCGTGATATGTTCATGCATGCCGTCATATATTTCTGTGTTAATTTTATGCAATAAGTTTGTAATTAATAGTGAAAAACACAAAAAAAACTGTTTGTTTACATCTCGCTGCACTCGGTGACCTCAGACCGAGGCGAGGTTCGCCCAGCTGACGTGGCGCCAAATGTACAATGACAGTGACGTCACACTGTCGATGACGTCACGGCATTCCAGCTTAGGTCTAAACACTAAAGCTGTCTTGTTTTCTCTGCTAAATACGATATCGGTAATTCCCAGGGCGGCACAATGCTGGCTTCGCGACATATGCAAGTACAGCACAGGCCTCATGTGGGCGATATAGATTAACAAATGGAGATGTGTTGTATATTATTGCTGCTGAAATTTAAAAATAAATATTTCTGATTGGCGAGATATTTATTTTCTCTCTCCCATTTCACCATTTCAATCAAGCTACTTCCCTGCGCTTGACACCTTCTTTACACTCTCGTCTTACCACTGACCAGATTCCCAGATGAATTCAGGGCTATAGATAGGGTTTTAGTTATTTGTTGTTGTTTTCACCCTCAGGGACAGGATGCCAGAGGGATATATATGTCCCTCCTCTTCAAACCTCACTTTGAAGTCGAATAAAATTCAAATACATCAGACACGCAGATACACTTCACAGTTTTGTATACTGTGAACTTTCCGCCATATTAGATAGTGATTACAAAATCACATTTCACATGTAGCCTACCGGTAATGAGACGCCTGTAACATTACGCGTATTTCAAACTCAGCTGTGATACATACATCCTTGAATTCCTCATACATTTTAGAATCAAATGACACATGGTCTCTGTCACCAATACAAAGTGCCGAGATCAAATCAAGCAAAATAAGTTAGGTGTGAAAACAACGCTGTGCTCGAAAAACTGCACTTGTTTGAAATGTAAACAAAGCAAAATACATATTTTACAGTATAGCATGTTCCCCTTTTTTAGCTATCCATTCGTCTATTCGTTCAGAATATACATGGGAAGAGAATTAGGAAAAATTAGGGAATTAAAAATAAATACATTGCTATGATTTGATATTTTCAACAGAAATTTCTTGGGAGTGTCAAAGTCAATATTATAAGTTCATATAAACAACTTCCATGAATAGCCGTTTCATTTTATTTTAAAACTAAAACTGAATATATTACTATAACAAAATGGATATTTTGCGTTAAAATATACGCACACATTTCCAGGAGAATTGTCTTGGTCTTGGAATAGTTTTTTTAGGTCGTTTTTATAAACATAACAGTGATATCTAACGATTCGCAGGTGGCGTTGTCACAAACGATTTACGAATTGTTCCTCTCGTTTTGCTTTATATAATCAAAATGTTCATCTTTTTCTAAATATTGTGATCACAGGGTATTAAACTGTTTACTTTCTTTCTCCAAGAATTGTAAAAAAGTAATTAGGGGAGGTTAATATATATTAATCAAAATACCAGTGTCGTCTTTCTCCGACGCTGTCAAAAGATATAAAACCAGCCATGACATCAAATAGAACGGTGTCATGTTTTTAGTATTTCATTACATTTGATCACAAGACTAGTACTCCATTAATAATGGTGCAACATAAGCCAAATTACACTTGCACAGTCAGAAGAATGTTGTAATCTAAGGACTAAGTAACAGCTTAGATAGGGCCATTCATTTCGCTATTACTTCTTTTTTTATTAAGTAAGTTTCATCATTTCTTACGGTAATATAAGGGAGTATACAGTTTCAATATCGATATTTGTGTTGGAAAAGTTTGGTTACTCGTGAACAAAATACCACGAAAATATACTGTCCTTACCCACAGCTGATTCTCACCAAGTGACCTGAGTTTAAATAAACTGGAGCTAAGCATAGCTGAGTTATGCCCCCTTTTCTTTTTTCGTGTGTAACCTCTCTGTCGCCTTTTGACGTCATAGAGAAAAATCAGTTTTCGTCATTTACGGCAGGCTATTTTTTGCATTGAATGTATGGCAGACAGACAGACAGACAGACAGACAGACACACAGACAATTTATTCAATAAAAGGCCACTGGCCCAAAATACATACATATGCAGGAATACATAAAGCCTGCGCAAAATGACATATTTACAAACTGGGAAAATTTACATTTTTTAATTTTTTTTTATACTTATAAATTCACAGTGGATTATTTACTATTTACCCTAAGTTGATGAGCTTTGGTAAGAAAATAGATATTTTATATAAGGTATCATATGCATCTGAGGAAATAATAGAGATAAAGGTATGCTGAAGGTTAGAGGTAATATAATTATCTAAAAGTGCATTACGAAGGGAGCTGTAGCATTCACAAATTAATAAGAAGTCTTTCTTCATATGGTTAGGCATGGTATCTTCCAGTATTTACTGCTATTGGAAAGTTACTTAAAATCCTTTTGAAGTGAGATGGAAGTGGTGAATTTAAGTAATATTCAACATTTAGTAGCGATGTTTATAGGAATAAGAGTCCGATAAACTGTTCACATTTACACTCCAGGTTTGCTGCAAGTTGTCAAATAGTCTCTGTTTAAACATGGAAATAAAAACAATTTTATCCCAAACTTCTTGTGCTATCCATGCATATCCAAATCCAAATCTGAATAAAATATTTGTAATGTGTGTGCAACCAGGTGGTGCGACCTGAATCATCCAGAACAGCTAGCATCTTGTAACACTGATATATGGTAGTCTCTCCGGGCTCAGTTGTATCAGCCTGCACCAGTACTTCACAGCTCTTGTCATATATATGTAAGCTGTAAAGGAGCTCTACCACACTCACCAAGCACCATCACATTACATGTATTTCTTGACACTTTAAGAACTGATTTGCACACCTAAACTTGAATATCCTCAATGATTTTGCTGTAATTAACATCCCAGATTTCAGAGCCATAGCACAGGATAGGAGTTACAATACTATCAATAATTTTGAATAAATATTTGCATGGAATATCACCAAGTTTCTTCTGATATCTATTTATGGCAAACACAGCTTTGGGATTCTGAGCAGCTAAACATGTTTGAGCCTGGGTCCACACAAGTTTGGGGGTGAACATAATTCCTAAATATCTGTAAAATGGAACAACATCAATGCTTTCACCATTATATGACCACTTTTCACAACTTCTTAGGGGACCACCATTTCTAAATACCATTACTTTTGTCTGCTTCAGATTGACTTTCATACCAGTTTGTAAACAGAATAAGTGTAGAGCATCAATTTTCTTTTGTAGTTGAACTGCTGAATATGATACAGGTGAAACATCATCTGCAAACATTATGGCAGAAACATTTTTAAAATCTTGTGATATAAAAACACCTTCTCCTCCGCAGTCTTCAAGTTGAATGAAAAGCTTGTTTATGAATATCATAAATAGTTGTGGACTCAAAATACAGCTCTGCCGGGTGCCAATATTACATTCAAAATAATCAGTTAGTCCAGTTGAAGCCCTTACACAAGCACACAGACTTGAATACATTGATGAAGTTATGTTGGACAGTTTACCCTTGATCCCAACATCATGTATGCTTTTCAGTAGATTATCATGTCTTATGGTGTCAAATGCCTTTGAAAAGTCAACAAAGAGTCAGTAAAATCTCCCCTTTCTTCTCCCTGCATATTTTGAGTCATTGCCTGCAGACTAAAAATGTTGTCAATAGTTGAATAATTGGACCTAAATCCTGCTTGTAGTTCATCAATTATGTTACTTTTCTCACAAAAATTCTTAAGTCTCCAGTTTATGATAGAGGTAAATATTTTACACTAGTTATCAATCAAGGATATTCCCCTGCAGTTGTTTACATCATGCTCGTCTCCAGACTTAAAAAGAGGGCAAATGATACTTCTTGTCCAAGCATTTGGAAACACACCATTGTCAAGTATTTCATTAAAGAGAGCAGTCAATGTAGGTAAAATTATATTTTTTGTATTCTTGAAATATTCAGAGACCATCAGGTTCTGGCGATTTATTATTTGCAAGCTTTTGGATATGTTGTTCAACTTCTTGATTTGTTATAGGTTGATTTAATTCTTCATGTACCGGGGTATCATCAGTTACATAATTATCTGTGTCCATTGGTGGAGGTAAGATGGGTTTATGTTCTGAGTGGAGGAGGGAAGAAAAGTGCTTCATCCATTCATCAGTTCTAATTCCAACTAGCAATTGTGATTGTCTCCCTTGCTTTAACAATTTCCAGAATCATTTAGGATTAGCTCTTGATTCAATTAGTTTTTGTTGCTGTTGATTTTGATAAGATTGTCTTTTAAGTGCAAATGTTTTCTTGAGTTTAGATCGCAACTCCCTGAACACACTAATATCTAAACAATAGTCTCTATGTCCTCTCAGGGCACAGTATTTTTCATTCTTTAAGTTTTAAAGTTCACAGTCCCAACAAAGTGGTTGACTGATCTGTCTAGATTTATTATGGGTTGAAGGAAAACAGTAAAGTCTCTTGTTTATAGATGATGCTTCTTGGTAGACATTCACAAGTCGACAGAGTGCAGTATCAACATCTGTTGAAAATTATCTGTTCAATTTCATCTTTGAGGAGGTCATACAAGTCTTTAAACTTGGATTTAAAGACATCTTTATTATCTTCCTTCCATGGGTATTTGTACCAGGGATTAACTTCAAGTTCACTAAGCAGAGAATCATCATTGTACTTGTTGACTTGTACATTACTGCAATCATTATGAGCAAAATTAAACCTGCAAAACACTGGGAAGTGATTTGACTCATCTCGCTCACCTACTCCAAAGTCAGATATACATGGAATGAGGCTAGGGGAAGCTATCATATAGTCCACAGTACTGGCACCATTGTGTGTAATGCATGTATATTCACCTTGCTTGTCTCTGTGACATCTTCCATCCAATATATGTATACTGAATAATTTGCACAATTCAACAAGTCTCTTACCACAATTGTTGCAGTTATCAGAATCTTTATTGTTCCTTGGTACTTCAAAGCTGTCAGTTGGGTAATCATCAATTTCCTTTTGGATAAAATCAATGTTATCTTCAAGTATGTAATCAAGGAAGGTTTTTTTCCTGGCAATCAAATCACGAGCAAGAAAGAGTTCCTTTTCTGGGTGATCATGTACAATCTCTGTCAAATAGTCCTCCAATACTGACATACCATCTCTATCTTTATCCTCATAGACAGGCTAGTTCACAGGTGATAGATATGTCAGAATCAAGATTGTATCCTTGTCATACCTAATCTTGATGTGTTAAATAAGAAAACTACTGTATTTTCAAAATGTTCATATATCCTTGTTAAATATTCATCAATGGCCCACGATTCTCTAATAAACATTGTCACACCACCACTGTAGCTACCAAACTTCTTAGTTTTTACCCGAACACTCTTATATGAATGTATGTCGTTAAACATACGCATATAACTCCATTTGATATATATACTCTTCAAAAAAAGAAACTTGACATAGATGTAAAAAAACACCTTTTGCCAAATATCTAAAATAGTTACATTAAATGAGAACCAAATAAGTCAAACAGAAAGATGATGTGTCTATAATTGGAAAAAACACATGCAAAGCACATAAACGTACCGTTTGGGGATCAATTTTACAGCTACATCCAAACGCAACCGCCTGTAAAAAAACGTGCAGCACAGGATCCTGCATTTAGGCATGCAGGCCCCCCTGCTGAATGGGTATAAAAATCCACAACAACGGCTGTTCATACAGTCCTTATAACGGCAGTAGAGGCACTTTGGCTTATCCAGACAGACAATCTCCGCACTGTGGTCCCGATACAACAATACCAACAGAGTTGACGACAGTCCAAGGTCAGGAAGACCAAAGGTGACACCCCAAGCACAAGATCAATACATCCGGCTGCTACACCTCCGCCTCTACCACACTACCACAGCCACGTCTACAACCACACACATCCCTGGGTTACGCAGAATATCAGATCAAACGGTACGCAACAGACTGAGGGAGGCTGGACTTTTTGCACGAAGACCTGTTCGACGTCATGTCTTGACCCCAAGTCATCTGGTGGACCGTCTGCTTTGGTGCCAACAGAGGGTTAGATGGGCACGTGCAAGGTGGAGAAATGTACTGTTTACTGACGAGTCCCGTTTCCTACTCACACGTGCTGATGGGCGCGCACGTGTCAACAAACGTCGGGGTGAACGTCATGCCCCCAACTGTGCGCAGCAGGTTGTCCCATTTGGCGGCGGGAGTGTCATGGTATGGGCCGGAATTCATCACGGTGGTAGGACCCCTCTCGTGCATGTGGCAGGTGCATTGACAGGTGTGCGTTACAGAGACTTGATCCTACAGCCTTACGTTCTTCCTCACGTCAACGTTCATGGCGGACAGTTCCAGCAGGTCATCGCTCGACCGCATATTGCACGTGTTTGTCAGGACTTCTTACACCACAACAACATCCAGACATTACCTTGGCCAGCCCGGTCACCAGATTTTTCCCCGATTGAGCATCTGTGGGACGAGTTGGGTCGACGCGTTCGCAGAAGGAATACATCGCCCCAAACACTTCCGGCGCTTCTTGATGCACTTCAGCATGAATGGCAGCACATCCAACAGCGTGTTATTGACAACTTGATTGCATCTATGGGTCGTCGGTGTCAAGAGGTGATTGATGCACGTGGTGGGCACAACCGATACTGACATTTTATGTACCCCTGTGACATTAACTGTATCGTGTACGTGTGTCTGTCCAGGTGACACGATTAATATTTTTGATTATTGTGTACATTGATCTTCAAACAGTGTTTCAATTATGCTTTCTGTGTCCTCTTTTGAAACAATCGCATTATATTACATTTTGAAAGTCAGTGTCAAGTTTCTTTTTTTGAAGTGTATATTTATGTCGTTCAGATATTAGGCAGAATTTTTTTCGCTCACAGTTTCCGTAAAGCTGCTAAATAACAAAAATCGTTGCACAGTACTTTTACCACTGTACGATAAAAAGCAGCGAAATGTCCTGAATATATTTTCGGACAACACTTAGAAGTATCTTTTGTTCAAACGGGATTAATATCTGCAGTTAAATTTACACCATCAGGCAGGAAATTTAATACTCTGTGTAATCTTATAGCCGGAGGTAGATCCAGTCCCGCATGAGCACAATTGTCGCACAGCCTTCACTTTTCCGATTTTAGGAAAATGTGCCTCAGAAAAAAACTCGGCATCCAGCGGGTTAAATTTGATTGCGTTTCCCATTTTTTAAGATACAATATGTATGATGAATACTGACGAGGCACGATATGCTTTTCATTTGGCATCTCTCAGTTTGTTTGTCGCAAACGCTTTTCCAAATGTAACTGACGTTAAGTGAATTTGGCAATCGGCTGATACACAATCATGTTTTATCATCCAAAACTGGCTCCCACAGGAGATATCGCTTGGATGAGATCAAGCAATATCTACACTGTAGATATCGCTTTTGCGATATCTACACTGTAGATATCGCTGCAATGAAATTACATCACAATGCTTTGCAGACCATTGTGACATCACTGGTTACCATGACGTCACAATCAAATGACATCACTAATGGCTCTGCTACTGAAGCTGTTTGCAGTACTTTTTACACTGAAGACACTGCTAATTACTGTCTACAAATTGAAAAAGTTGAAAGAATGATGTTGGATGATAAATAAAATCTCACCCTCGTGTCTTTTGATATCAAATATATCAACACTCGTTGATAAAAGTGGCAAAAATCCGCGGCAAGCCTCAGAATTTTTCCACTTTTATCAACTCGAGTTGATATATTTGATATCAAAAGACACGAGGGTGAGATTCTCTATATCTAACAGTTGTAACATATGCAATTGTTTTTTTCTAATAGTCAGAATATAAGCATACATTTTATTTAAAGAGCAAACATTTTAGTTTTTGTTGCGTATTTGATACGCGAGGATTTGATTTGTCTGCGTAGTTCAGTTTATTTAATGCGTATTTTACCCAAATACACAGCTTATCTCGAGCTCTGGAATTTACCTTTTTCTTTGTTTAATCAGATTGGATCAAGATTGCAGACTAACATGAAATCACTAGACTGGGTTCCTGTCTACCTAAACTATATCGCGCTAAACTTGCGTGGCGCACCAACAATAGAACCAGTTTAATAAAATCACCCAACTTCCCCCTTACATTCCTACTGTACCAATTATATGATAGTTGGTACGAAATAGAATTCAGATTGACAAAACAATAATTATTAGCTGAGGTAAGTGTATTTTCGGTGTCACGGAAGTCATCACTTGATTATAAACAAAATGGCCAGTCGGTTGCGAGTTGAACTCCAAGCATGGTTGTGGTCACCCATCACAGTGGGGAGCTTTGAATGGTGCCAGCGACAGCGAAGAGAAATTGCATTCCAGTAACAAACAAGAGGTCCATAGGGTCTGTATCGCTCACCGGGATATTTACGCAATCAGTCCATTTGTACAATTGTGAATTCCTATCACCTGAGAATACTTCCAACCAAATGTCAGTGATGGGGAGTGATGGGTCAGTGATGGGGAGAGGTGGGTCAGTGATGGGGAGTGATGGGAAGTGGTGGGTCAGTGATGGGGAGTGGTGGGTCAGTGATGGAGAGTGGTGGGTCAGTGATGGGGAGTGGTGGGTCAGTGATGGGAAGTGGTGGGTTACTGATGGGGAGTGGTGGGTCAGTGATGGGGAGTGGTGGGTCAGTGATAGGAAGTGGTGGGTCAGTGATTGAGAGTGCTGGGTCAGTGGAGAGTCAGGGATGGGGAGTGGTGGGTCAGTGATAAGGAGTGGTGGGTCAGTGATGAGGAGTGGTGGGTCACTTATGGAGAGTGGTGGGTCAGAGATGGGGAGTGGTGGGTCAGAGATCGGGAGTGGTGGGTCAGTGATGGAGAGTGGTGGGTCAGAGATCGGGAGTGGTGGGTCAGAGATCGGGAGTGGTGGGTCAGTGATGGAGAGCGGTGGGTCAGAGATGGGGAGTGGTTGGTCAGAGGTGGGGAATGGTGGGCCAGTGATGAGGAGTGGTGAGTCAGTCATGCGGAGTGGTGGGTCAGTGATGGAGAGTGGTGGGTCAGTGATGGGGAGATGGATCAGTGATGGGGAGTGGTGATTAGAGGATCATTCAGACCATAGAGGATCCTTCACACCACATAGATCTTTTAAACAGCATGGGAATAATTCACACTATATAGGGATAATTAACACCAGAAGATCTTCCACACCACATATGATAATTCACACCACAGAGGATCATTCACACCACAGAGGATCATTCACACCACAGAGGATCATTCATACTACAGAGGATGATTTAAACTACAGAGGATCATTCACACTACTGAGGATCATTCACACCATATAGCATCATTCAGACCACAAAGGATCATTCACACTACAGAGGATCATTCACACCACAGAAGATCATTCACACCACATAGGATCATTCACACCAAAGAGGATCATTCATACTACAGAGGATGATTCAAACTACAGAGGATCATTCACACCACAGTGGGTCATTCAGACCACAGAGGATCATTCACACCATATAGGATCATTCAGACCACAAAGGAACATTCACACTACAGAGGATCATTCACACCACAGAAGATCATTCACACCACAGAGGATCATTCAGACCACAGCGGATCATGCACACTACAGAGGATCATTCTCACTACAGAGGATCATTCACACCATAGAGGATCATTCATACTACAGAGGATCATTCTCACTACAGAGGATCATTCACACCATAGAGGATCATTCATACTACAGAGGATCATTCAAACTACAGAGGATCATTCACACCATATAGGATCATTCACACCACAGAGGATCATTCATACTACAGAGGATGATTCAAACTACAGAGGATCATTCACACTACTGAGGATCATTCACACCATATAGCATCATTCAGACCACAAAGGATCATTCACACTACAGAGGATCATTCACACCACAGAAGATCATTCACACCACATAGGATCATTCACACCAAAGAGGATCATTCATACTACAGAGGATGATTCAAACTACAGAGGATCATTCACACCACAGTGGGTCATTCAGACCACAGAGGATCATTCACACCATATAGGATCATTCAGACCACAAAGGAACATTCACACTACAGAGGATCATTCACACCACAGAAGATCATTCACACCACAGAGGATCATTCAGACCACAGCGGATCATGCACACTACAGAGGATCATTCTCACTACAGAGGATCATTCACACCATAGAGGATCATTCATACTACAGAGGATCATTCTCACTACAGAGGATCATTCACACCATAGAGGATCATTCATACTACAGAGGATCATTCAAACTACAGAGGATCATTCACACCATATAGGATCATTCAGACCACAAAGGAACATTCACACTACAGAGGATCATTCAAACTACAGAGGATCATTCACACCACAGTAGGTCATTCAGACCAGAGAGGATCATTCACACTTCTGAGGATCATTCACACCATATAGGATCATTCAGACCACAAAGGATCATTCACACTACAGAGGATCATTCTCACTGCAGAGGATCATTCACGCCACACAGGATCATTCACACCATATAGGATCACTCACATTACAGAGGATCATCCACACTACAGAGGATCATCCACACCACAGAGGATCATTCACACTACAGAGGATCATTCAGATATAACTTTACAGGATTTTAATGCAAGGATCGGCAAAAGTTGTATCTGAAACTATTTTTTTATCAGGAATAATATATTCCAATATTTTGTTAATTTAGATGCAGCTTTTACTAAACATATTTAAAATAATAATAACCCTAAGCGAAGCAGCTGATCGCTATTGCCGGGTATTATTTTTTACATGGAACCAGTCTGACCAGTCACCGTCAAGGCTCCCGTGCACGTGATTGCGTGATCGCGAGAATTACGTGTTGACATAGAATCATCCAACAAAAACAAATATGACCTTTAACGAATCAAAGTATGGCATTTACGTTATATGTATCCATTCTCTGTCAACTAAAGAAGTCAATAGCAGTAATCTGACCGTGGTTGCTGTAAATAACGGTGATTTGTGCGATCCTCCGATCGCTTCACACACGATTTCGCCGAAATTAATTAAAACAATATTAAAAGCAATTTTGAATAAAATTAATGAAATAAGTTACAAACATAAGTCCAGAAATACAAAGAACACGTTTTATAGCCAGACAGTGTAACTACATGAATAATTTGCGAACTTCAGTATTGATTTGCTGATATGTTATTTCCGGTGTTACGTGCACGGTAATGTCTTTCCATGGGGGAAAAACATCAAAACTCATTAAGTAAAACTGTGTTATGAAAATATCGTATGTATCACGGTATATGCTTTCCAAATCGATGCATCGTATCATGGGCTGTGCATCGGGATACAATACTGTATCGCCGTATCGTTACATCACTACCATCTACCCAAAGAGAATACTTGATACTATCAATAGATGCGAACTTGATAGAAACAGACGTTGTGACAAGGGAAATCCTACAATACAAACACGTTGCCAGCGAAATCAATGACTACGTTGACAGACAGCTAGACTACGAAATCAAATCTGTCAATACACTTCACTGACAATCAGTTAGTTTTACCACTCAATAACATGTTTGTTTGTTACAATATCCAAATATGAATCAAGAATAATCTTTTTATTATTTCTATTTTTTACTTAAAGAATAGAGACAGGTTGAATGGTTTAAACCACTTAAATAACTTGCATCAGAGCCTTTCAGAATTATCATTTTATTCAATCCGAGTTGTTTCATTTTATGGTACGTCCCAGATATCAGAAATTGAATACACCGACAGCTCATCTAAACAACTAGTTTAGACTATGTTCACAAACGTTTTCGAGGTAGAGGTAGAGGTATGTGGCGAAAACAAGTCTTTACAAAAACTTTGCTTTTGGATTATTTCTTTAGGTTCACACTAAACTTTTCAAACAATCATCCAGGCCTACAATAAGCATCACATCTGTCTTCATCGATGACCATATTCATCACTGTCCAATGGTGAACTGTGACATAAGCCATGTTTACCTGGCGATGCCTCCCCTTGTCGGACAAGAAATGTTCATTTGGCATAGCCTGGCAACAGCACCAATTCCTTGGAGGCATTTCTGAATACCATCTGAAAATAACAAAACCATCACATGACTAGAGGACCTAGACCAGTCTCTGAAATTAACTTATCTTACAGAAAAAATGTTGGTAAATCATCTTAATTAAGAAATAATAAAAAAAGGAGCCCAGAGACTCTTCATTTCCTGTTATTGCAGTAATCTAGACGTGCCCACTATTAAGGACAGACATGAATAGAGGACCATGAAAGTCACACAGGTTTGAAACAGTGACTGTTCCAACTTGGAAATCTCTGCCTGCTGCCAAACATTTGTAGTGTAGATGGTCCCAGGCCATGACCATCTTAACCTGAACAATACTACAATGGGGAACACAGGACCACACTGAAATTGCGTAGTCAGCAAAACGCAAATTAATCTTGAGAAAAACTACATTTGATTAACAAGATTACCATGGCTGAAATTTAATTCATAAGCAGACTATGCCAAGTCTAACCTTTACCTGCCTTCGACATGTGCCAGTCATGTTTTCCTCAACAAAGAGCATGCCAAAACTGGTAGTGTTGTTGCAATTCATCAGTACACAGGCGCATCGTCAGCAAACTTTGCACGATACGATACCCGTAAACTTTAATTTGGCATCGATTCACATTTAACCGTACCCCATATCGATTCTCTATGATGATCTCTCATCGATATGAATAAGCAAGTACAAACTATATTTTAAATTCCTCATAACTTTCTTGGCCGTCCTTCAGATACGAAACCGGCCCAAAACAAGACTGACCAGCCTTTCCTTGCTGCCTGTCTTAACACAATACATAAACTGTTTGTTTCATTTTCTCAAACAGAATGGTTGGCTTGACTCATTTTCATGTTGATGGGAATTAGTCAGTTGTCCTTCTATGGACTTTATTCTCAGTCTAATTTCATAGATACAGTATTGATATACGTATCACATGGAGGCTTCTGTATCAAGATATGTATCACATCGTGTAACGCCTGTACTGCGACATCCCTACAAACTGGTCATATCTTGGATTTAAACCCCCAATATTCTTCTAATTAAAGTTGGATATGGTGTTGCGTGGTGCCGCAATCAATATTTACTGTGGTCAACAGCATGAGAGAAATGAGCAAAGTTTGAACCTTAGAGTCTTGAAAATGTGAGTGAGTGAGTATGGTTTTACACCGCTTTTAGCAATATTCCAGCAATATCCTGGAGGTGGACACCAGAAATGGGCTTCACACATTGAACCCATGTCGGGAATCAAACCTTGGTCTTCGGCGTGACAGGCGAACGCTTTAACCACTAGGCTACCCGGTGTAGACTAGGCCTTCAGCAACCCATGCTTGCTGTAAAAGGCGACTATGCTTGTCGTAAGAGGCGACTAACGGGATTGGGTAGTCAGGCTCGCTGACTTAGTTGATGTATATCATCATATACCAATTGCGTGGATCGATGCTCATGATATCTATCACTGGATTGTCCGGCCCAGACTCAAATATTTACAGACTGCCATCATTAAGCTGGAATACTGCTGAGTGTGTTGTTAAAAAACAAAAAAACAAACAAAACATGTCCCCTTTATGAAATGTGTCCTATGTTGTGACAAGCTACAAAAGGGCTACCATAGCCGTCATGCTAAAAATAGGGTCAAATGTACATCTCGTTAAATATTGACATCATTGCTGGGAATATGCCAGACATGCAATACTTCACAATAATGAGATCTGAGAAATGTCTTTCATTGGCACTTAAGAAGCTGTAGAAACAATGAAAACAGAGTTGATGTCATCAATTCCAAACAAATGGTCAGCCTTTCCTTGTCAGTTATCTTGTTAAATGTACATGTCTGAGCACCATGTCAACAAATCTGTCACAAACATCTGTACTTCCTAGTGCACTGATGTGAACTTAAATCATAACAAATTATCTTATCGTAACTCATCAGACAAAACAAAAACCTCAAAAAGATGTCTGCAATACCCCTTCACACAGCTAGCAGCAACAGAGCATGGGCTCCCAGACAGTACAGAGTCTGACAACAGACAGGAACAGATGTCCTTGATGGTACAGAGTCTGACAACAGGCAGTAACCAATGTCCTTGATGGTACAGAGTCTGACAACAGGCAGTAACAGATGTCCTTGATGGTACAGAGTCTGACAACAGGCAGTAACAGATGTCCTTGATGGTACAGAGTCTGACAACGGGCAGTAACAGATGTCCTTGAAAGTACAGAGTCTGACAACAGGCAGTAACAGATGTCCTTGATGGTACAGAGTCTGACAACAGGCAGTAACAGATGTCCTTGATGGTACAGAGTCTGACAACAGGCAGGAACCAATGTCCTTGATGGTACAAAGTCTGACAACAGGCAGTAACAAATGTCCTTGATGGTACAGAGTCTGAAAACAAGCAGTAACAGATGTCCTTGATGGTACAGAGTCTGACAACAGGCAGTAACAGATGTCCTTGATGGTACAGAGTCTGACAACAGGCAGGAACGGATGTCCTTGATGGTACAGAGTCTGACAACAGGCAGTAACAGATGTCCTTGATGGTACAGAGTCTGACAACAGGCAGTAACAGATGTCCTTGATGGTACAGAGTCTGACAACAGGCAGGAACTAATGTCCTTTATGGTACAGAGTCTGACAACAGGCAGTAACAGATGTCCTTGATGGTACAGAGTCTGACAACAGGCAGGAACAGATGTCCTTGATGGTACAGAAACTGACAACAGGCAGTAACAGATGTCCTTGATGGTACAGAGTCTGACAACAGGCAGTAACAGATGTCCTTGATGGTACAGAGTCTGACAACAGGCAGTAACAGATGTCCTTGATGGTACAGGTTACACACAACCAAATGTTTTCCCATAGACTTCTGTAGTAACGTTATATTTTTTTTAAAATAACTAAGCATTCAACAGCTTTAACCTGTACGCGTGTGCACAGCTTGGCCTTAGAGTGGCAATAAAAACATAAAAAATGACCAGCTTAGCCAGCTCCTTTTCCGAGTACAGGAAGCTGAACACACCACCCCCAGTTTCGCACCAAATGTCATCTACCTACTCATCATGTTGAAAAAGACAGTACTAACTATAGAAAAACATGGTCAGTTTTAATAACTGGATGGATGTACATTTGAAAGACATAAAAATCTTACAGAATATCCTCCAATCACAGCCTGCAGATATCTCTCGATCTGCACTGAAGGCTCCCTACGAAAACCGCACTGTCCCAACTGGTTCTGATTTGGTGTAGTAGAACCTGTAGACAAATCAGAATACATTTGCACTTGTCAAATCTATGATTTATGTATTGTATATATATGTAGCTTCTCAGAATAAAAATGGAAATTGGATTAAACTTTACCACTTGTTCCTATCCAGCATGTCTATATGGCACCAGAGTACATAGTTTTGATGTACACTTCATCAATGTTTTACAAAAGGTATTTCTGTATATGTAAAGAAGTTTCTACCTTCATGCACTGACCATGGGAGTTAATTCATATTTCATAAAAGAAAGGGGTCAATGGTCAATTCTATAAATGATTGAGGCTGCATAGATCATATCACCCTAAAATATTTTTTCGACTAAAAAAATTGAACAAATCTTTAAACCTCAAAACCAGTAACAATACATATTTAAAATTGAGTAGTGGTCTGTTGTTTGCCTTCCTTTGCTGACATCATCAGAACATAGCAGAGTCTGCTACATTCATGGAATATGGTTTCGACACTGCTTTTGGATGCGATTGATATTGTGTGAGATTGCTCGAACTTACACCATCCATTGTTTATATACTTAAACACTAAAAAAGCTGTCAGCATTTGGTAAATCATCTATTAAGGGGCTATCACAAATGTTTGTGCTTTCATATACTCCAAAAATCAAAAGTATAATCACCTATGATATAGGCTGGTGACATAAGTACACATGGAAAGGAATCAGAATAAAATCTCAAAATTGGACAGAGCATGGAATTCAGGCCAATAATAAGCAAGGGACACATTAAGCAGCTTTAAAGTCATCATATATGTAAGGCTGGATAATGAACTTTACCAGAAAATAGGAAGTAAAAGGGTGCATTGTTGCCAGCAATCTCAAACGCTGACCTGTGAACCATACCACCTATTTAAGCCGAGAAATGGAAATGAACCCTCAAGTAGAAGAAAGCTCTTTGAAACCACAACATGGAAGGAAATTACACTTAATTCTATTGATTTATTTAGTTAAAACTTTAAAATACTCACAGGACATCAAACATACTTACTGTTTAATGTTTCAAGGTGGCTGAACTTGCTAATTTCAGTTATTTGCCAGTTTCAATGAAACAAAGTTAAAAGTCCATATAATTTTGAAAATGTACTGCTTATCCTGACATAAATGTAATTCTTTTAATTCACAATTAACAGTGTCATGCAATACCAGCTTAAAATAGTGTTTTTCTCCAATAATTTATGGGTTTATAGGGGAATGAAAGATAAAATGCATTTTACTAAACAGGGGAGATAATTCAGTATTGTCGAACACTATCACATTCTTTACAGATGATTTCAGAACCATAATGTTACATTCCAAAAGAGCCAGTGGATATTATTTTTATCTAAGCAGGTTCTGGGACTGGTGTATAGCCCTTACTCTATGCACTGTGAGGCATTAAGGGAGCACTGTCAGAAATGTCTAGTGCATGAGTGTGATCTTATTACGGCACTTGATAGTGAGCAACAGAGGGGCCTCAAGTGGACTGGGCTTCTTTAATGTACTTAATGTACCTACATGTCCAAGTTCCACAATGTCTACAAGGTAATAGAGCGCAGCGAGGCAAAACAAGGGTTGTCGATCACACACTGCCAACACCGGACTTCGGATCAGCTTCTCTAAATGCCAAATTGGATGTGAAAACTTCTACTTCTTCTGCATGAGTGCACATATACCTCCCCAGTCAACATCAGGCATGCTAACAGCTAAAAAAATGTGTTCAGACAATATCAAATGGCAAACCAGTTTGGATATAACAGCCAGGAGTCAGTTCTTGAGGGAACAAAATAAATATTTGAAAGTCATATGAGTGAAAAATAAGTCTGTTTTAAGAAACTTAATAGAAAAATCTTTCATTCACACAAAAGCACCTAACAGAAAGATATATTGGTATGCTACATTGTTTACTATAAATAAGGGGATTTGTGACATATTCTGCTGTCAGCAGTGTACATGCTTCATACTCAAGATAACGGCATTGCGTAAATTGACAGGCAAGCGATTGACACAAGGCAAAATTGTTGTGGCAGTGGTGACTTTATCCTAATTTGTTGTCAAATTCATCAGTTTCAACAAATTCAGAAGCCAGGAGGAGGGCTTGATGGACAGAGGTACCCTGGGGGTTCGTCCTGAGTTCGACCACAATACGAAGCAACATTCATTTCCAGGCCATCCAAATGCTCCATTCAACCCAAAATGTCCCCAACTTGACTTTCATTATTTTTAAATTTGCCTCCATAGGGTATCCATGGTGAAATATAAACAGGAAAGCATGTAAAGTATGAAGTACTGAAATGTGCACTCACCCTACAGGTTACACACAACCAAATGTTTTCCATTGACTTCTATAGTAAAGTTATATTTCTTTTAAAAATAACTAAGCATTCAACAGCTATAACCTGTACGTGTGAGCACAGTTTGGCCTTAGAGTAGCAATAAAAACATAAAAAATGACCAGCTTAGCCAGCTCCGTTGCTGAGTAGAGGAAGCTAAACACACCACCCCCAGTTCGCACCAAATGTCACCTACTTGAAAATAGCTATGCTCACATAAAGCACATGTCAACTTGTTGAAAAGGTGAGCACCAAATTAAATATTGAAAAATATAGTCAGTTTCAATTACTGGATGGATGTAAATTTAAAAGACATAAAAATCTTACACAATATCACCCATTCACAGCCTGCAGATGACTCTCGATCTGCACTGAAGGCTGAAAAACCGCACTGTCCCAAACGGTTCTGATTTAGTGTAGTAGAACCTGTAATGACGACCAAGTCATTCATTTATAGTTGTAAGGAAATATCATATTTTGGTGCAGCAGACGCCCCTGAGCTCCATACAGTGGTGGACCATGGACTTGTGTGTGCAGAGCCTTCCATTATTCTTAAAACAATGCTATAGCATTATTCAAACTAATTCTTTTTGTGTAATGAGGTGAAAACATATTTAATGAAAATATCAATTACATTATTTCGGTACTAAAATCTGATTTTGTATTTTTTTAAGGTGAGTGAATAAGCCAACTGTAACAGACAGATACAAGAGTTACCTCCCTTTCATTCAAGTAACACAAGCTCCTTCCCAGCGCGTGTGACACCTTCGTTACACTCTCGGTAACAGAGCTCCGGGAACGTACTATCGCTGTGAGGAGCTTGCAAGTAACAGTTAATTCTCAACACCTATCAAAGTCATTTATCCCGTAATGAGTGAATATTTTAATCTTTTTTTACATCAATGTTTCTCTTGAAGAAGTTTTTTTGCTCACAAAGTTCACACTCAAAATGATCATGAAGCTTAAGCCACTGTGCAACCTTATCATTTTGGGGTGGGAAGATTATTCCAATCACCCTATCTGCCCCACCCCATCCCCCATGAATCATTGCTGTCCAATATTTCATACAAGCACACTTTACTTTACATTAATTAAAACATAAATTAAGTTATTTGTTGTAACACATCACATCATAATTGATCCTCCTAACTACGTTGAAACTATGTTCTTTAGTGATAATAAACATGTTTTAGTCACAAACACGTGATTGACAATGTGAACAAATTGAAATGGTTCAGCCGGACAAAGTTTGTTGTTAAACTTTAAACACATATCATAGTTTGTCATCGCGAAATTTACAGTGCACAAAATACCCCAATGTCATAAATATATTCTCCTTTACAACATACTTACATATACTGCTTCAAATTGCGAGGATTGTAGCTGGATTGTTAAAAAAATACTGTAGGAAATTCGATCGTGTTGCATGCTCCTCACAGCGATAGTACGTTCCCGGAGCTCTCTATACCGAGAGTGTAACGAAGGTGTCACGCGCTGGGAAGGAGCTTGATCGTGTTGGTCCGAAGGGAAGTAACTGCGTAGTTATGTAAAAACTGTATACCGCTAATAGAAATAGGGTGGGGTCCGATTTAATTTTTTTTTGATATATTGTCCCTTATAAATTAAATCTAAAACACACTGGAAATAATAAAAATGATTGCAGAAGAGAATACACCTATTTAAAACCGCGTATTCGGCTGAATTGATAGTTTCAAGAATAACTGTTGACTTAATCAATGAAACTCAACTTCGAAGAAAATTCTAACAAGCGTATAGTCGACGAAGTCATCTATATCCCCTGCCTATTTTAACACGTTTAACCAGGTAACTGACCCAACATTTCTCTTAGCCCATGTCAAAATAGCTGCAATGGAAATTCTAAAATATACATTTCTAAAACTCCTTAATATCAAATGTCACCAGTTCAGTGTGTGCTTTATATATAGTCATGCAATGTTTGACAAGGAAATATTTAACAGTTTATTTGTTATACTCCATAAGTGAACTCACCCTATAATCGAACCTAAGTAAAACTTGTTGTCATGGAAACATAAACAATAAAACTTTCTAAAAGTGTTTAATATGAAAAGGCACCAGTTCAGTATGTGTCTGGTAAACATGCAAAGTTTTGTAAGAAATTATTTAACGGTTTTGAGTTATGCTCCGGAAACGATTTCGGGACGCACACACACACACACACACACGCACGCACGCACACACACACACACACACACGCACGCACGCAAGCACGCACACACACGCACACATGTACACACACACACACGCAAGCACACACACACGCACACACGCACGCACGCACACATGTACGGAACCCATTTGTATATCCCCCGCCAACAACGGCGGTGATAAAAATACCAGCTTATGAAATACGCACGCAACCTTTACCCTAGTTTGTGATGTACGCTGATTTTCCCGCTTTCTGCGTTAATCAAGGAGTTAAGAGATCGGATTTGGAACCGACCCTCCGAGGTGTGGTAAACTAGCTTTGAGAATAAGTGCAGGAAGAGTTACCTCCTCTTGCCATGAGCATTGCTGAGAGACCATTATATGGTCTCTGGCGTGAGCAAGAAAAAAGAATGTCGAGTGAAAGATATGAATGGACTAACCTGCAGATGCATGTCCTTAACAGTCCTGACCTGCGATGGAGATGCGACAAGAACGAGCGAGCACGTGTGTGTGGTGATGCCTGCCACAAGATTCAATGACCATGTGATGGAGGCAAACACCTTTTCCATTCGTGAGCTCGCTTGTGATTGGTACTTGCTGCTTGCTTACGGGTTACGGAAATGGGCGAGCGGTGCCGAATGGCCGAACAGTGTGTTTCGCATTCGTGACCAACTCGTGTTATTCCGGGACAAGCCGCTCTTCTTGCAGGTTACGGAAAGGGGCGAGTGTTGACGAATGTGGACATCGGTTTAACTCATTGGATACCTCGCAAAAGCTCGGAACTTAAACAATTAATTTCACTCGTGAAATATTTTCCGTAATAACTCGTACCTCGTGGATTCTTCTATAAATATTACACTGCAGTCAACATAGCGCTTGATATTCCACTATATGTTACTTTTGTTAACAAACAATTCAGCATCAACAGTGTCACTGCTTCAAATATATATTAACTGAAGCAAAAACATCGAAGCTACTTTCTCCTATTGAACTGGATATCCCGTTCGAACTTTGCGACGTACAGCTAGGCATCCTCACACTAACAATGAACATGACCAATATCAATACTAGTATATGTTCACGTTCCTGGGGACCCGTGACGATCCGGGGTAGAATAGGTCTTCAGCAACCCATGCTTGCCGTAAAAGGCGACCGTGCTTGTCGTAAGAGGCGACTAACGGGATCGGGTGGTCAGGCTCGCTGACTTGGTTGAAACATGTCATCGTATCCCAATTGCGTGTATCGATGTTCATGATATCAATCACTGGATTGTCTGGTCCAGATTCGATTATTTACAGACCGCCGTCATATGGCTGTAATATTGCTGTGTGCGGCGTTAAACAACAAACAAACGTTCCTGGGTCACCCATCCATCCACTACCCCGGCAATCATATCCGTCGCTTTTGCAGAAGACATTTCACATTGCAATAGCTATCCTTTGTATGCATTTTTTGCGGAGAAGTTACAGTGGATATTTTACAACCATCAGGGTCTGAAGAGTTGTCGCCCTTGGTATGTGTAGTATTTTAAGTGCATATACCACATTCTATATTACTTTTTGCACAGAGAGTTATATGATGTCAGGAATATTATGCCATTTTGTGTACATCTTGAAAATGAGAATTAACTATTATCATCTGCGTTCCATGTGATGCTAGAGTAGGCAGCTTTGCATCAGAAATAGGTCGTACTTTGCCATTTTGCAATATGAAAAGGCAATAATAGAATTTCAATTCCATTTATGCTTCTCCCTAACTTTTTTGGTCGTAATATAACTGTATTATCTGCTCAATAATAATAATAACAAGTGAACCACGTGCGCATGCGTACACGAGACGCAACCGAAGCCAACCTTTAAAAAGAGAGCCATCATCTCGGGTGATACACATCATGTACTGGGTAGTCGGGTGATACACATCAGGTACTGGGTAATTGCTTGATACACATCAGGTACTGGGTAGTCGGGTGATACACATCAGGTACTGGGTGGTCGGGTGATACACATCATGTACTGGGTAGTCGGGTGATACACATCAGGTACTGTGTAGTCGGATGATACACATCAGGTACTGGGTAGTCGGGTGATACACATCAGGTACTGGGTAATTGCTTGATACACATCAGGTACTGGGTAGTCGGGTGATACACATCAGGTACTGGGTAGTCGGGTGATACACATCATGTACTGGGTAGTCGGGTGATACACATCAGGTACTGTGTAGTCGGGTGATACACATCAGGTACTGTGTAGTTCGGTGATACACATCAGGTACTGGGTAGTCGGGTGATACACATCAGGTACTGGGTAGTCGGGTGATACACATCAGGTACCGGGTAGTCGGGTGATACACATCAGGTACTGGGTAATTGCTTGATACACATCAGGTACTGGGTAGTCGGGTGATACACATCAGGTACTGGGTAGTCGGTAGATACACATCAGGTACTGGGTAGTCGGGTGATACACATCAGGTACTGGGTAGTCGGGTGATACATATCAGGTACTGGGTAGTTCGGTGATACACATCAGGTACTGGGTAGTCGGGTGATACACATCAGGTACTGGGCAGTCGGTTGAAACACATCAGGTACTGGGTAGTTGGGTGATGTAGGCGCTATTCCATATACTACATGTATATAGGCGCTATTCCATATACTACATGTATGTAGGCTTGACTACATATACTACATGTATGTATCCATAACTCCATATATAACATGAATGTAGGCGTTATTCTGTATACTACATGCCTGTAGACATTATACCGACACCCGTGGTAGGCGTTACTCCATATACTACATGTATATAGTCATTATACCTACACCCGTGGTAGGCGCTACTCCATATACAACATGTATATAGTCATTATACCTACACCCGTGGTAGGCGTTACTCCATATACTACATGTATATAGTCATTATACCCACACCCGTGGTAGGCGTTACTCCATATACTACATGTATGTAGGCGTTACTCCATATACTACATGTATGTAGGCGGTACTCCATATACTACATGTATGTAGGCGGTACTCCATATACTACATGTATGTAGGCGGTACTCCATATACTACATGTATGTAGGCGTTACTCCATATACTATATGTATGTAGTCGTTACTCCATATACTATATGTATGTAGGCGTTACTCCATAAACTACATGTATGTAGTCGTTACTCCATATATTACATGTATGTAGGCGTTACTCCATATACTACATGTATGTAGACGTTACTCCATATACTACATGTATGTAGGCGTTACTCCATATACTACATGTATGTAGGCGTTACTCCATATACTACATGTATGTAGGCGTTACTCCATATACTTCATGTATTTAGGCGTTGCTCAATATGCTACATGTGTGTAGCCGTTACTTCTTATGCTACAATTATGTAGTCGTTACTTCATATACTACATATATGTAGGCGTTACTCCATATACTACATGTATGTAGGAGTTACTCCATTTTCCACATGTGTGTAAGCGTTACTACATATACTACTTGTATGTAGGCGTTACTCCATATACTACATGTATATAAGCGTTACTACATATACTACATGTATGTAGACGTTACTCCATATACTACATGTATGTAGGCGTTACTCGATATACTACATGTATCTAGGCGTAACTCCATATACTACATGTATGTAGGTGTTACACCATATACTATATGTATGTAGGCGTTACTCCATATATTACATGTATGTAGGCGTTACTCCATATACTACATGTATGTAGGCGTTACTCCATACACTACATGTATGTATTCGTTACTCCATAAACTACATGTATGTAGGCAATACTCCATAAACTACATGTATGTAGGCAATACTCCATAAACTACATGTATGTAGGCGTTACTCCATATACTACATGTATGTAGGCGTTACAACATATACCACATGTATGTAGGCGTGACTCCATATACTATAATTATGTAGCCGTTACTCCATATATTACATGTATGTAGGCGTTACTCCATATACTACATGTATGTAGTCGTTTCTCCATATACTACATGTATGTAGACGTTACTCCATATACTATATGTATTTAGGCGTTACTCCATATACGACATGTATGTAGGCGTTACTCCATATACTACATGTATGTAGGCGTTACTCCATATACTACATGTATGTAGGCGTTACTCCATATACGACATGTATGTAGGCCTTACTCCATATACTACATGTATGTAGGCGTTACTCCATATACTACATGTATGTAGGCGTTACAACATATACCACATGTATGTAGGCGTTACTCCATATACGACATGTATGTAGGCGTTACTCCATATACTACATGTATGTAGGCGTTACTCCATATACTACATGTATGTAGGTGTTACTCCATATACTACATGTATGTAGGCGTTACTCCATATACTACATGTATGTAGGCGTTACTCCATACACTACATGTATGTAGTCGTTACTCTATATACTACATGTATGTAGACGTTACTCTATATACTACATGTATGTAGGCGTTACTCCATATACTACATGTATGTAGTCGTTACTCCATATACTACATGTATGTAGACGTTACTCCATATACTACATGTATGTAGTCGTTACTCCATATACTATATGTATGTATGCGTTACTCCATATACTACATGTATGTAGTCGTTACTCCATATACTACATGTATGTAGGCATGACTCCATATACTACAATTATGTAGGCGTTACTCCATATACTACATGTATGTAGGCGTTACTTCATACACTACATGTATGTAGGCGTTACTCCATATACTACATGTATGTAGGCGTTTCTCCATATACTACATGTATGTAGGCGTTACTCCATATACTATATGTATGTAGGCGTTACTCCATATACTACATGTATGTAGGCGTTACTCCATATACTACATGTATGTAGGCGTTACTCCATATACTACATGTATGTAGGCGTTACTCCATATACTACATGTATGTAGGCGTTACTCCATATACTACATGTGTATAGACATTATACCGACACCCGTGGTAGGCATTACTCCTTATACTACATGTATATAGGCGCTACTCCATATACTAGATGTATGTAGTCGTTATACCAACACCCGTGGTAGACGTTACTCCATATACTACATGTATATAGTCATTATACTTACACCCGTTGTATGTATGTAAGCGTTACTACATATACTACATGTATGTAGACGTTACTCCATATACTACATGTATGTAGGCGTTACTCCATATACTACATGTATGTAGGCGTAACTCCATATACTACATGTATGTAGTCGTTACTCCATATATTACATGTATGTAGGCGTTACTCCATATACTACATGTATATAGGCGTAACTCCATATACTACATGTATGTAGGCGTTACTCCATATACTACATGTATGTAGTCGTTACTCCATATACTACATGTATGTATGCGTTACTCCATATACTATATGTATGTAGTCGTTACTCCATATACGACATGTATGTAGGCCTTACTCCATATATTACATGTATGTAGGCGTTACTCCATATACTACATGTATGTAGACGTTACTCCATATACTACATGTATGTAGTCGTTACTCCATATACTACATGTATGTAGGCGTTACTCCATATACTACATGTATGTAGGCGTTACTCCATATACTACATGTATGTATGTGTTACTCCATATACTACATGTATTTAGGCGTTACTCCATATACTACATGTATGTAGACGTTACTCCATATACTACATGTATGTAGGTGTTACTCCATATACTACATGTATGTAGACGTTACTCCATATACTATATGTATATAGGCGTTACTCCATATACTACATGTATTTAGGCATTACTCCATATACTACATGTATGTAGGTGTTACTCCATATACTACATGTATGTAGACGTTACTCCATATACTATATGTATATAGGCGTTACTCCATATATTACATGTATGTAGGCGTTACTCCATATACTACATGTATGTAGTCGTTACTCCATATACTACATGTATGTAGGCATTACTCCATATATTACATGTATGTAGGCGTTACTCCATATACTACATGTATTTAGGCATTACTCCATATATTACATGTATGTAGGCGTTACTCCATATACTACATGTATGTAGACGTTACTCCATATACTATATGTATATAGGCGTTACTCCATATACTACATGTATTTAGGCATTACTCCATATACTACATGTATGTAGGTGTTACTCCATATACTACATGTATGTAGGCGTTACCATATATACTACATGTATTTAGGCGTTACTCCATATACTACATGTATGTAGGCGTTACTCCATATACTACATGTATGTAGGCGTTACTCCATATACTACATGTATTTAGGCATTACTCCATATATTACATGTATGTAGGCGTTACTCCATATACTACATGTATGTAGACGTTACTCCATATACTATATGTATATAGGCGTTACTCCATATACTACATGTATTTAGGCATTACTCCATATACTACATGTATGTAGGTGTTACTCCATATACTACATGTATGTAGGCGTTACCATATATACTACATGTATTTAGGCGTTACTCCATATACTACATGTATGTAGGCGTTACTCCATATACTACATGTATTTAGGCGTTACTCCGTATACTACATGTATGTAGGCGTTACTCCATATACTACATGTATGTAGGCGTTACTCCGTATACTACATGTATATAGGCGTTACTCCATATACTACATGTATGTAGGCGTTACTCCATATACTACATGTATGTAGGCGTTACTCCATATACTACATGTATGTAGGTGTTACTCCATATACTACATGTATGTAGGCGTTACTCCGTATACTACATGTATGTATGCGTTACTCCATATACTACATGTATGTAGGCGTTACTCCATATACTACATGTATGTAGGCGTTACTCCATATACTACATGTATATAGGCGTTACTCCATATACTACATGTATGTAGGTGTTACTCCATATACTACATGTATGTAGGTGTTACTCCATATACTACATGTATGTAGGCGTTACTGCATATACTACATGTATGTAGGCGTTACTCCATATACTACATGTATGTAGGTGTTACTCCATAAATTGATTCCAAACTTGTGCTGACCAGTACTGCTCCATCACCCATGTTGTTGTGATAAGTCCATGAACTTGTCAGTTCTTGTCCAGCCTTCTTCCAAGTGAACTATTGATCAGGTCTTTGGAAGACTGGGTATGTTGTTCGATCTTTCTCTGTACAAGAGTGACCTAATGCTGTCAAAAGTTGGAAAATGGCAGAGATATTCCGCAGGAACTTCATCAGCATGTCGTCTGAGGTTGGCCAGTTCATCAGCATAAATACGTTGGGTAGGTGTAGTCTCAGTTCTGGCACGATGAAGAAGCTTGCTTCTAAAGGCATCAACATGATGGAGATAAGGAGCTGATTGGTGATTGTGGTCTGGGCCGATCTTTACTAGTCTGCCCACAACTGTTGTAATGTTTCCCTTGCAAGAAGGAGCTGATTGGTGATTGTGGTCTGGGCCGATCTTTACTAGTCTGCCCACAACTGTTGTAATGTTTCCCTTGCAAGAAGGCTCAGTACCCCTTCAGTAGACTGCATCATTCTTCTTTCTGTTCACTCTAAACTTATAACCTCCATGATAAGCAGATCTACCTCCTCGAGGATGAGGTAGAAAGGAGACTGCCACTAGAACATTTGCCATTTTGATTATGGACAAAAGGTTGTTGTTGTTGCTGCATAAAGTATTTAAGAGGTCGCCTTCTGTCTAGGCAAATTCGGCTGACCTGTCCCTCTTTGGGACTCCTGTGTGTGAGAAGGGTTCACATATCTATTGTGAGTGTGGTGTTCACATAGCTTCTGTTTTTGTATTGATATGATTTCTATGTTCGTATATTGATATGATTTCATTCTTATTCTTGGCTGCTCTGTGTATATACGTTGGAGTAGCTGCCCATCTCTCAGAAATAGAGTTAGTTTGGCCTTCGCTATTGCATCTCTTGGCTTTAGGAGATCTATGACAGATAGCGGATCTAACTGCAATTCTTGTTTTAACCTAGCCCGGGCTGGGGCATGGTCTTGACATTCTAGCAACACGTGAGCAATAGTTTCAGCCTGATTGCAAGATGAACAAACCTTGTCACAGTGCAGAGACGTGAGATAACAATTTCCATTTTCGTTTCATTTTAGTATGAGTTTGGTTTTTGTTGGACCTTGGGTTGAATTTTGTATAGCCATCTGCCGATCTTACTTGCGTCCCATTGGGCTTGCCATCTCCCTGCTATGGAGGCTTTGCTTTTGCTTTTTATCTCTAGTTTACTAAAGGGAATAGGCTGTATATCCGTTTTGTCTAGAGCTAGCTTCGCCAGTGAGTCTGCTTTGTCATGTCCATGAATATCTATGTGAGAGGGGATCCAACACAGCTCCACCTGTTGCCCTTGGCCCGATAGTTTTGTATATTCGTATAGAATATTGTTGACTGTGTTTGGCCTATAGTTTGAGTTTCTCCCACTGATGGCCTGAAGTGCACTTAGCGAGTCTGATAGGGCGACTGCCTTTGCTTCCGGGAGTTCCGGTATGAGTTTGAGTGCATGATTAATTGCCTCCAATTCAGCCGTGAATACTGACTGACCATCAGGCAAGCGAGCTGAATGTGCTTGGGGTTTGGAGCTGTGGATATGGATCCTGTAACCAGCACTGTTGTTGATAGGATTCTTGGATCCATCAGTGTATATATGGGCCCAGCTGTCCCAGGTAGTTTGAATTTTAGTGATAGCTACTGATCGTAGTAGGTTTGGGTTTTCTCTTTTAGTGACTTCTGATGTTAAAGCAGTGTCAACTTTGGGAGTTTGTAAAGTCCAGGGAGAGTGTAACCCTTTGTAGTGACTTTCTGGAGGCTGAATGTCATCGCAATTGTGACTTCGAATGAGTTCACGTACTAATATCCCAGATGGCTTTAGTGAGGGATTTGTTCGAGCTAGGGCTTCATCTTGAGCGTTTTTGTCTTGCCATATCTTTTTTAACCAAAGGGTTTGATGTTCGTCTCCAGAACGATAATATTGCCTGCTCTCTTCTTAGTTTCAATGGGAGTTCTCCCGCTTCTACTTGTAGTGCTTCTAGTGAGGTGCCTGTCGCTGCGCCTGTGGCCAGCATTAGGGCTTTGTATTGTATTCTGTCTAGGCGCCTCAAGACAGTATTTGATGCTGAGTGAAAAGCCTCACAACCATAGTCAATTTTTTATCTGATAAGAGCTTTGTAGAGGTCCAGCTGAGTGTCCCTCGATGTGCCCAAAGATGTGCCTGAAATTGCCCGTAATACGTTCAGGTCTTTTTGACATCTGTTTTCCACATATTCTATATGCTTGCGCCAAGTGAGGTGTTGATCAAGGATAACCCCAAGAAATATTGCCGATTTTTCGAATTTGATAGGTTTGCCTTTTAAGGAGACACGAGGTATCATAGCATCTTTCCCCCGGCGTTTGAATAGAACTCCAACAGTTTTTTTCACTTGAAAGGGTGAATCCCCATTTATTGCACCATTGATCTACTCCGTCCAGGGCTGACTGGAGTTTTTTTTCTGATTTGTGAGATATCTCTGTGCTTTACCCATATTGCTCCGTCATCAGCGAACTTAGGAGAGTTGACATGGTCAAAAAGATCATTGATCATGATATTAAACAGGGTTGGGCTTATAATGCTGCCTTGTGGCGTGCCATTGTCCAGTGCCATAGGATCCGATCGATTGTTCCCTATTTTAACTGATAGCGACCTGTCTTGCAGGAAGCTGTCTATGAAGTTTGCCATGTTCCCTTCAACTCCATTTTGTGATAGTTTTGAGAGGAGTCCGTCATGCCATACCATGTCGAAGGCTTTGCTGAAGTCCAGAAATACTGCGGCTAGGTATTGTCTGTTTATTTGACAACAGGGAGAGACATTTTCCTTTTATATCTGTGTGTATCCATCTCTTCAAAATTTACTGATCTCTCTATCTCAGTGGTTTAAGATTCTTTACTCATGTGCAATCTATACAATGCTCATATTCCCACTTAAGAGCAGTGGTGGTTTAAGACTTAATCAGCTATGACTTCCCCTTTGCTCAACATGGCCTACTCCGGGAGAGCGCATGGATTAGTGATCGCACAGATTAGGCAATCTGGGCTGACCAGTAATTAGACAATGTGGGTATTAATTGGTTTAGGAAATTAGACGATCTGGGATACTCCGACAGTCTTGCCTAGTTTGACACAATCCCTCACCGGATGTCTATTGTGTAATTCCTATTCTTTAAATGACATTGTTATGTACTTGTTACAACTGCTGCTCAATAAACCGTGTTTGTGTATATATTCAAGTTGGTATTTCCGCTATTCAAAGTGTGAAGTGAGGCCGCCTTATTGTTGATTTTGGAGACATAAATGCGAAGTTTCATTTAATGCAAAAAAAGACAATTCGCATTTTTCGCATGTAATTCAGGCTCGCGATAATTTCAGGACAATTATTATTATGATGGACAACAACTCCTCTATTATACATCTATCTTCATCCTATGAATGACAAGTTGGGAGAACATGGCAGTTACTTCATTTATTCCACCGTAAAACACTCACATAGGTACACAGTATGATGATATTATGAAGATACTACAACAACTCCTCTATTATACATCTATCTTCATCCTGTGAATGACACGTTGGGAGAACATGGCAGTTACTTCATTTATTCCACCGTAAAACACTCACATAGGTACACAGTATCATGATATTATGAAGATACTACAACAACAACTCCTCTATTATACATCCATCTTCATGGCAGTTACTTCATTTATTCCACCGTGAAACACTCACATTGGTACACAGTATGATGATATTATGAAGATACTACAACAACAACTCCTCTATTATACATCTATCTTCATCCTATGAATGACAAGTTGGGAGAACATGGCAGTTACTTCATTTATTCCACCGTAAAACACTCACATAGGTACACAGTATGATGATATTATGAAGATACTACAACAACCACTCCTCTATTATACATCTATCTTCATCCTATGAATGACAAGTTGGGAGAACATGGCAGTTACTTCATTTATTCCACCGTAAAACACTCACATAGGTACACAGTATGATGATATTATGAAGATACTAGTTCAATCACGCTGAACATATGTAAACTGTGGACACAGTATGGACCAACATTAGCTTTCTACATGTAGCAGTAGCATTGTAACTTATCAAAAAAGCATTTGATCAATTCCTTCAGGCGCATAATACCTAAGTGTTACTGGTTGCAAACAGACTATGAAGATTACAAAAGCTGGGACGACTATGACAATAAGTAGGTCGAACAAAATTCTTTCAGGCGACAAACAATTACACTCAAGATGAGAGTAGCTCGTCACCCTCGGCTCAAGACTAAACTGTGAGTCCACTACCCCTACTCAGTACTTTAATCTAATCAGGACTGATCCATTATACCTGTAGGTATATTCAATCTTTACCTAACTAAAAATGTCTAACAATTGGGACGTCTAACTAATGTGACGTCTAACTAATGGGATATAACCCTCCTCATCACTGACCAACCACTCCTGATTACTTACCCACAACTCCCCATCACTGACCCACCACTCCTCACCACTGACCCAGCAGTCTTCATCACTGACCCACCACTCCCCATTACTTATCCATCAATCCCCATCACTCTCCACCAATGACTCACCACTCCCCATCACTAACCCACCACTTCCCGTTACTGACCCATCACTCTCCACCACTGACCCACAACTCCCCATCACTGACCCACCACTCCTCATCACTGACCGACCACCCTCCACAACTGACCCACCGCTCCCCATCAATGACCCACCACTGCTCATCACTGACCCACCACTCCCCATTACTTATCCATCAATCCCCATCACTCCCCACCACTGACCCACCGCTCCCCATCAATGACCCACCACTGCTCATCACTGACCCACCACTCCTCATTACTTATCCATCAATCCCCATCACTCTCCACCAATGACTCACCACTCCCAATCACTAACCCACCACTCCCCGTTACTGACCCATCACTCTCCACCACTGACCCACCACTCCCCATTACTGACCCACCACTCCACTGACCCACCACTCCCCATCACTGACCCACCACTCCCCGTTACTGACCCATCACTCTCCACCACTGACCCACCACTCCCCATTACTGACCCACCACTCCACTGACCCACCACTCCTCATCACCGACCCACCACTCCTCATCACTGACCAACCACTCTCCATCACTGTCCCAGCAGTCCTCATCACTGACCCACCGCTCCCCATCACTTATCAATCACTCCCCATCACTCTCCACCAATGACTCACCACTCCCCATCCCTGACCACCGCTCTCCATCACTGACCCCCAATTTTCATCACTGACCCGCCACTCCCCATCACTGACCCACCACTCATCATCACTGACCCACCACTCCTCATCACTGACCCACCAATCCTCATCATTGAAACACCGCTCTTATCACTGACCCACCACTACCCATCACTGACCCACCGCTCCTCATCACTGACCAACCACTCCTGATTACTTACCAACCACTCCCCATCACTGACCGACCACCCCCCACCACTGACCCACCACTCTACACCACTGACCTACCACTCCCCATCACTTATCATCACTCCCCATCACTCTACACCACTGACCAACCACTCCCCATCACTTATCATCATTCCCCATCACTCTACACCACTGACCCACAACTCCCCATCACTGACCAACCTCTCTACACTACTGACACAAAACTCTCCATCACTGACCACCACTCCCCACCACTGACCCTCCACTCCTGATTACTTACCATCCACTCCCCACCTCTGACAAACAACTCCCCATCACTTACCCATTACTCTCGTTCACTGACCAATAACTCCCCATCACTGACCCATTACTCCCCATAACTGACAGACCACTTTCCATCACTGACCCACCTCTCCCCATCACTGACCTTCACTACCAATCACTCTCCACCACTGACCCACCACTCTACACCACTGACCCACCACTGACCCACCACTCCGTCCCCATGACTCTCCACCAATGAAACCCCGCTCCCCATCACTAACCCACCACTCTCCACCACTGACCCATCACTCTACACCACTGACCAACAACTCCCCATCACTGACCCACCACTCCTCATCACTGACCGACCACTCCCCACCACTGACCCACAACTCTCCACCACAGACCCACCACTCCCCATCACTGACCCACCATTAACCCACCACTGACCCACCACTCTCCATCATTGACCCATCACTCTACATCACTGACCCACCACTCCTCATCACTGACCCATCACTCTACATTACTGACCCACCACTCCCCACCACTGACCCACCGCTCTCCACCACTGACCAATCACTCTACACCACTGACCCACAGCTCCCCATCACTGACCCATCTCTCTACATCACTGACCCACCACTCCTCATCACTGACCCATCACTCTACATCACTGACCAACCACTCCTCATCACTGACCCACAACTCTCCGCCACTGACCAACCACTTCCCATCCCTGACCACCACTCTCCATAACTGACCCACCACTCCTCATCACTGACCCGCCTCTCCCTATCACTGACCCACCACTCCTCATCACTGACCCACCTCTCCTCATTACTGTCCCTTCACTCCCAACCACTGACCAACCACTGCCTATCACTGACCCACAACTCCTTATCACTGGCCCACCACTCCCCATCACTTACCTATCACTCCCCATCACTGACCAAGAACTCCCTATCACTGACCCACAACTAATCATTACTGACTCACCACTCTCCACCACTGACCCACAACTCCCCATCACTGACCCAACAGTCCTATTTACTTACCCACCACTCCCCACCACTGACCCACAACTCCCCATCACTGACCCACCACCCTCCATCACTGACCCATCACTCTAAATCACTGACCCACCACTCCTCATCACTGACCCAACACTCCCTATCACTGACCCACCGCTCCCCACCACTGACCCACAACTCCCCACCACAGACCCGCCCCTCCCCATCACTGACCCGCCACTCCTCATCACTGACCCACCTCTCCTCATTACTGACCCTCAACTCCCAACCACTGACCCACCACTGCCTATCACTGACCCACCACTCCCCACCACTGACCCACAACTCCCCACCACAGACCAACCACTCCCCATCACTGACCCACCATTAACCCACCACTGACCCACCACTCTCCATCACTGACCCATCACTCTACATCACTGACCCACCACTCCTCATCACTGACCCATCACTCTACATCACTGACCCACCACTCCCCACCACTGACTCACAACTCTCCATCACTGACCCACCACTCCTCATCACTCACCCACCTCTCTCCACCACTGACCCATCACTCTACACCACTGACACACAACTCCCATCACTGACCCACCACTCGTCATCACTGACCCACCACTCCCCATCCCTGACCCACCACTGACCCACCACTCCCCACCACTGACCCACAATTCCCCACCACTGACCCGCCACTCGTCATCACTGACCCACCACTCCTCATCCCTGACCCACCACTGACCCACCACTCCCCACCACTGACCCACAATTCCCCACCACTGACCCACCACTCCTCATCACTGTCCCACCACTCCCCACCACTGATCCACCTCTCTACACCAGTGACCCACAACTCCCCATCACTGACCCACCACTCCCCATCACTGACCGACCAGCCTCCATCACTGACCCATCACTCCCCATCACTGATCCACAGCTCTCCACCACTCACCCATCACTCTACACCACTGATTCACAACTCTACACCACTGACCCACAACTCCCTATCACTGACCCACCACTCCCCATCACTGACCGACCAGCCTCCATCACTGACCCACCACTCCCCATCACTGACCGACCAGCCTCCATCACTGACCCATCACTCCCCACCACTGACCCAAAACTCCCCATCACTGACCAACCACTCCTCATCACTGACCCACCACTCCCCACCACTGACCCACAACTCCTCATCACTGACCCACCGCTCCTAACCATTGACCCACCTCTCTCCACCACTGACCCACCACTCTACACCACTGACACACAACTCCCCATCACTGACCCATCACTCTACATCACTGACCCACCTCTCTCCACCACTGACCCTCCACTCCCCATCCCTGACCACCACTCTCCATTACTGACCCACCACTCCTCACCACTGACCCGCCTCTCCCCATCACTGACACACCACTCCCCATCACTGACCCACAACTCCCCATCACTGACTCACCACTCTCCACCACTGACACACCACTCCCCATCACTGACCCACCACTCCCAATCACTGACTCACCAGTCTCCACCACTGACCCGCCTCTCCCCATTACTGACCCACAACTCCCCATCACTGACCCAACAGTCCTGATTACTTACCCACCACTCCCCACCACTGACCCACAACTCCCGATCACATACCAATTACTTCCCATCACTGACCCACCACTCCTCATCACTGACCCATCACTTTACATCACTGACCCACAACTCCCCATCACTGACCCACCGCTCCTCATCACTCACCCACCTCTCTCCACCACTGACCCTCCACTCCCCATCCCTGACCACCACTCTCCATTACTGACCCACCACTCCTCACCACTGACCCGCCTCTCCCGATCACTGACCCACCACTCCCCATCACTGACTTACCACTCTCCACCACTGACCCGCCTCTCCCCATTACTGACCCACAACTCCCCATCACTGACCCAACAGTCCTGATTACTTACCCACCACTCCCCACCACTGACCCACAACTCCCCATCACATACCAATTACTTCCCATCACTGACCCACCACTCCCCACCACTGACCCACCACTCTCCATCACTGACCCATCGCTCTACATCACTGACCCACCACTCCTCATCACTGACCCATCACTCTACATCACTGACCCACCACTCCCCACCACTGACACACAACTCTCCAACACTGACCCACCACTCCTCATCACTCACCCACCTCTCTCCACCACTGACCCATCACTCTACACCACTGACACACAACTCCCCATCACTGACCCATCACTCTACATCACTGACCCACCACTCCCCACCACTGACTCACAACTCCCCATCACTGACCCACCGCTCCTCATCACTCTCCCACCTCTCTCCACCACTGACCCATCACTCTACACCACTGACACACAACTCCCCATCACTGACCCATCACTCTACATCACTGACCCACCTCTCTCCACCACTGACCCTCCACTCCCCATCCCTGACCACCACTCTCCATTACTGACCCACAACTCCCCATCACTGACCCAACAGTCCTGATTACTTACCCACCACTCCCAACCACTGACCCACAACTCCCCATCACATACCAATTACTTCCCATCACTGACCCACCACTCCCCACCACTGACCCACCACTCTCCATCACTGACCCATCACTCTAAATCACTGACCCACCACTCCTCATCACTGACCCAACACTCCCCATCACTGACCCACCACTCCCCACCACTGACCCACAACTCCCCACCACAGACCCACCACTCCCCATCACTGACCCACCATTAACCCACCACTGACCCACCACTCTCAATCACTGACCCATCACTCTACATCACTGACCCACCACTCCTCATCACTGACCCATCACTCTACATCACTGACCCACCAATCCCCACCACTGACTCACAACTCTCCATCACTGACCCAACACTCCTCATCACTGACCCACAGCTCCCCATCACTGACCCACCACTCGTCATCACTGACCCACCACTCCCCATCCCTGACCCACCACTGACCCACCACTCCCCACCACTGACCCACAATTCCCCACCACTGACCCACCACTCGTCATCACTGACCCACCATTCCCCATCCCTGACCCACCACTGACCCACCACTCCCCACCACTGACCCACAATTCCCCACCACTGACCCACCACTCCTCATCACTGTCCCACCACTCCCCACCACTGATCCACCTCTCTACACCAGTGACCCACCACTCCCCATCACTGACCCACCTCTCCCCATCACTGACCGACCAGCCTCCATCACTGACCCATCACTCCCCATCACTGACCCACCAGTCTCCATCACTGACCCACCACTCCCCATCACTGACCACCACTCCCCATCACTGACCACCACTCCCAATTTACTCTCCACCACTGACCCACCTCTCTATATCACTGACCGACCACTGACCCACCACTCCCCATCACTAATCAATCCCTCCCCATCACTCTCCGCCACTGAATCCGCACTCCCCATCACTAACCCACCACTCTCCACCACTCACCCATCACTCTACACCACTGACCCACAACTCCCCATCACTGACCAACCACTCCCCATCACTGACCCACAACTCAGTGATGGGTCATCAAACGTCTTCTGAACCACAAATGGCAAACTAACGAAATTTGACCGGAAGCATCCCACTTTGGTGTGAGGGGCTGAGGGACGGGGCCAAATAAAGGGTAATTTGGAGTCATTGCTTTAAACGACTTCTACTCTGGAACTAAGAGATAGAGATCAACCATATTTGGTTAGAAGCATTCTCCGGTGGCGAAGATACAAAATTGTGCAAATAGATGGGCTGAGGGGCGGGGCCAAATGGGAGTTATTTGGCTTTATTGCTTTAAACGCCATTTCCTCTGGAACTAAGAGGTGGACATCAACCATATTTGGTTGGAATTATACTGAGGTGACGAGGAATTCACAATTGTACAAATAGAAATTGAGGGTAGAAATTATAATGTACATCTATGAAATATTAAAGTATTAGAGTTATTAAATTTGTTAAATGTAAAGTACTTTTGTGCAAGTATACTATACTTCAGCATCTAATAAATTACTACTGTAATTACAGTATACGCATTTCTGTGTTTTTCTTGTAATTTGAGAGTCCCGGTATAGCAATATCCCGTGTTTACTGTAGCGTGACCAGTCTTACTGTAGCTTCACGAAAGCGAAGAGATTTTAGAGTTGATTATGACTGAGTTTCGCTCTTCCGGCCCATAACCCAGCCTCCACCCACACAGGGGCTGAGGGTCGGGTCGGGTCCTAATAGAGTTTATAACCTGGACACAGTTAAGATCCCCAGGGTATAACCATATGCACAGTTGCTGAGTATAAGTAGAGGACCCTCCACATTTGCTAGCCTTCTGTTCATCTGTCAGATACATTGTATACAGTTGATTGTTATGACGAGAATAATACATGTATGCCAATAGGATTCGCCCTGGGGTCCAGCCATGCCTCTGGAAACTTAGACCCTTGATCATGTCTGGGAAACGGTTCAGATCTTTATGCTACATTAGTATCTAGAGAAATGCACGTTCATGCTGTCAGATTTGCCATTAAATGTTAAATGCTGACACACGAAATATGTGCAGTATTATATACATGTGCAATGCAAATGTATATTTTGTCATGATTGCGTAAATATCCAGGAGCTCCCCACTGTGATAGGTGGCCACAACCATGCTTGGAGTTCAACTCGCAACCGACTGACAATTTTGTTTACAAACAAGTGATGACTCTTGTGACGCCGAATACACTTACCCCAGCTAATTATTATTGCTTTGTCAATTTGAATTCTATTTCGTATCAACTATCATATAATTGGTACAGTAGGAATGTAAGGGGGAAGTTGGGTGATTTTATTAAATTGGTTCTACTGTTGGTACGCCACGCAAGCTTGCGCGATTTAGTTTAAGTAGACAGGAACCCAGTCTATTTATTGTATGTTAGTCTGCAATCTCGAACCAATCTGATTAAACAAAAAATGTATATTTCAGAGCACGAGATAACCTGTGTATTTGTGTAAAATACGCATTAAATATACTGAAATACGCAGACAAATTAAATCCTAGCGTATCAAATACGCAACAAAAACTATAAATACGCTCTTGAAATATAATTTAGGATGTTTACTATTAGATAAAACGATTGCATATGTTACAACTGTTATATAACACGATTGCAATTGTGTATCAGCCGATCGCCAAATTCACATAACGTCAGTTACATTCAGCCATTAACCAAGTCAGCGAGCCTTAACACCCTTGGTCGCCTCTTATATAATTACGACAAGCACAGTTGCCTTTTATGACAAGCATGGGTTGCTGAAGACCTATTGTAACCCGGATGTTCACGGGGCGATGGATTCACTGGCGGTGCCTAGAACTGTTTCCTCTTAACGACGCAGTTAGGACGTTGTTGATGACGTCAATCACACGTCCTTCATGATCTGATTCACATCAAACAATTAACGTAAATGGCGTTAGGGCGTTTGTAATCCCCGTGGGCGATCGTGCCCGGCGTCACACGCTACATATTAACAACTAGGTCAGTGGTCGCGGGGAGTAGCGAACTGTGTCATCACACCCAACAGCGTTGATCGTTGTTCATGCTATCAACCACTGGTTTGCCGTTCCTTGACTTGACTATTTACGGTAATTTATCCGCAGTCTAGCTGAATGTGGAGTAAAACAACATTCACTCACTGAATTCCAAATATGATCATCAATAAAGTGAATACACAATGCCATTTAGAAAGTGGCCAAATGTAACAAATGTTATATTTGGGATAACACTTTCTTAGTAAAGTACAGATTCTAGTACTTTTGGAGGGGGGGTTGAGTTCCGTACGGGATTCGAACCCACACCTGCCAGGGTGAGGCACCTATTCGCCAGCACACAAAGTCAGCGATCTAACCCACTCAGCCACCGAGGCTTCCACAAAATGAAAGTCCGACAACTGGTAGTCTAGATCACGTACTTTGATTACCCCCCTGACAAGTGTAAATTGGCACGGCTCCCATGGCTATGAGCTATGAATAGACAATGCCATTTAGAAAGTGGTCAAATGTAACAAATGTCATATTTGGGATAACACTATCTTAGTCCCGTACGGGACTCAACCCCCTAGAATCGGTACTTTACTAAGAAAGTGTTATCCCAAATATAACATTTGTTACAAACTCAATATAGTGTGGGTGAGTGAGTGAGTTTGGTTTTACACCGCTTTTAGCTTCATTCCAGCTGCTTCACGGCGAGGGATACTAGAAATAGGCTTCACACATTTTGTCCATGTGGGGAATCGAACCAGTCGGCGTAATCAATAAAAGACAAACACTTTCAAATTCAAATTGCAGATGTATTATGTCAAAAATTAAATATTCGGCAATAGTCAAGTTGGACCCAGAGAACTGTTAAAACAACCATCTGTTAATCTGAAGCTTTGTACCTCAAACTCTACTATCACGATACATGATTTTACACGATGGAGCATTACCTTTCACTTTGTATCGCCACTGTTGTATAAAGGCACTCACTCCCCTTGTCTCGAAATTGTGATAACTTTTCGAGTTGAGGGATCAATTGCAATTTCGATAGTCATTTTGTATGGAATGTATTTCAGACATTACAATTACAGGGTTCTATGGGTTTCTTATATCCGGAGCTGATTGTTTTTAGAAGCACGTAGTTGACAAGCCTGTGCATTGCTTCAAGTTGTCATCCCAACTTGTGGCGGCGGGGCATGGACGGTTGTCACGCAAATGGCCCTGGAAACACGTCGCATACACGTTGCAAGATACGCAAGACTGGTAGTCCCCATCCACCCGTCCGCTACAGGAGGTTATACACGGGTTCACGTAAGGCGTCGGGCTGGTAGTAGTCGGCGAGGTAGTGGTCGCCGAAGTCGTTGTAGCCGATGTTGTCGTAGCACTGGTTGTCGTTGTTGGTTCTACGCATGTTGTTGATGTTTCCTCGCAGCGTTGTTTGTTGTTGTCCCACATTAAGAAGGGAGGGCAGTCACGGACGTACATGTTGTTGCTGGTGCATGTGAGGTATTTCTTACATGTCTGGCACCACTGGTAGTTTCCAGTGCTTCGACCCGAACAACTTGTGATGCATGGGTTAACGAAGGGCGTTGGGCTGGAAAACAATAGGGAACAACTTGTGATGCATGGGTTAACGAAGGCGTTGGGCTGGAAGACAATAGGGAACAACTTGTGATGCATGGGTTAACGAAAGGCGTTGGGCTGGAAGACAATAAGGAACAACTTGTGATGCATGGGTGAACGAAAGGCGTTGGTCTGGAAGACAATAGGGAACAACTTGTGATGCATGGGTGAACGAAAGGCGTTGGGCTGGAAGACAATAGGGAACAACTTGTGATGCATGGGTTAACGAAGGGCGTTGGGCTGGAAGACAATAGGGAACAACTTGTGATGCATGGGTTAACGAAAGGCGTTGGGCTGGAAAACAATAGGGAATAACTTGTGATGCATGGGTTAACGAAGGCGTTGGGCTGGAAGACAATAGGGAACAACTTGTGATGCATGGGTTAACGAAGGCGTTGGGCTGGAAGACAATAGGGAACAACTTGTGATGCATGGGTTAACGAAGGCGTTGGGCTGGAAGACAATAGGGAACAACTTGTGATGCATGGGTTAACGAAGGCGTTCGGCTGGAAGACAATAGGGAATAACTTGTGATGCATGGGTTAACGAAAGGCGTTGGGCTGGAAGACAATAGGGAACAACTTGTGATGCATGGGTTAACGAAAGCGTTCGGCTGGAAGACAATAGGGAACAACTTGTGATGCATAGGTTAACGTAGGCGTTGGGCTGGAAGGCAATAGGGAACAACTTGTGATGCATGGGTTAACGAAAGGCGTTGGGCTGGAAGACAATAGGGAACAACTTGTGATGCATGGGTTAACGAAGGCGTTGGGCTGGAAGACAATAGGGAATAACTTGTGATGCATGGGTTAACGAAGGCGTTGGGCTGGAAGACAATAGGGAACAACTTGTGATGCATGGGTTAACGAAGGCGTTCGGCTGGAAGACAATAGGGAACAACTTGTGATGCATGGGTTAACGAAGGCGTTGGGCTGGAAGGCAATAGGGAACAACTTGTGATGCATGGGTTAACGAAAGGCGTTGGGCTGGAAGACAATAGGGAACAACTTGTGATGCATGGGTTAACGAAGGCGTTGGGCTGGAAGACAATAGGGAACAACTTGTGATGCATGGGTTAACGAAAGGCGTTGGGCTGGAAGACAATAGGGAACAACTTGTGATGCATGGGTTAACGAAGGCGTTGGGCTGGAAGACAATAGGGAACAACTTGTAATGCATGGGTTAATGAAAGGCGTTGGGCTGGAAGACAATAGGGAACAACTTGTGATGCATGGGTTAACGAAAGGCGTTGGGCTGGAAGACAATAGGGAACAACTTGTGATGCATGGGTTAACGAAGGCGTTGGGCTGGAAGACAATAGGGAACAACTTGTGATGCATGGGTTAACGAAGGCGTTGGGCTGGAAGACAATAGGGAACAACTTGTGATGCATGGGTTAACGAAGGCGTTGGGCTGGAAGACAATAGGGAACAACTTGTAATGCATGGGTTAACGAAAGGCGTTGGGCTGGAAGACAATAGGGAACAACTTGTGATGCATGGGTTAACGAAGGCGTTGGGCTGGAAGACAATAGGGAACAAATTGTGATGCATGGGTTAACGAAAGGCGTTGGGCTGGAAGACAATAGGGAACAACTTGTGATGCATGGGTTAACGAAAGGCGTTGGGCTGGTAGACAATAGGGAACAACTTGTGATGCATGGGTTAACGAAAGCGTTGGGCTGGAAGACAATAGGGAACCACTTTGTGATGCATGGGTTAACGAAAGGCGTTCGGCTGGAAGACAATAGGGAACCACTTTGTGATGCATGGGTTAACGAAGGCGTTGGGTTGGAAGACAATAGGGAACATCTTGTGATGCATGGGTTAACGAAGGCGTTGGGCTGGAAGACAATAGGGAACAACTTGTGATGCATGGGTTAACGAAGGCTTTGGGCTGGAAGACAATTGGGAACAACTTGTGATGCATGGGTTAACGAAAGGCGTTGGGCTGGAAGACAATAGGGAACAACTTGTGATGCATGGGTTAACGAAAGGCGTTGGGCTGGAAGACAATAGGAAACAACATGTCAAGTGCGAGAATTAACAATATTCCTTTGGAAAAATACAGTGAGTGAGCGAACGTGGTTTTTCGCCGGTTTAAGCAATATTCCAGCAATATCACGCCAGGGACACCAGAAATGGGCTTCACACATTGTACCCATGTCGGGAATCGAAGGTATATAGATGCAGGTGCAGGTGTGGGTGCGGTACCTCGGCATCGGCGCGTCACTTCGAGAAATTCAGTATGGATTGTCTGGTCAACACCCAATTGTTTACAGGTTGCAGGTGGGGTGGAATGGGAGTGGACAAAATGAAAAGTGTTCGTCCCTCATCTCTTTTGTTTTCAATATAAAAAAAACAAAAAAACTACCGTCACTTTTGAGAAACATTGCCTGAAAAAACATTTAACTTCTTTATTCAGCCTTATCGAACCTGGACAAGCAAACTTAATGACTGAAAGCGGAATAATAATCACTCTGCCGAGTCACTTGTCATGAATAAAGGATGCTGATATCCAAACACCATTTTTTTCTCCTGACACGGGGCGGTCGGTTAGACTAGTGGTTAAAGCGTTCGCGCGTCACGCCGAAGATCCGGGTTCGATTCCCGACATGGGTACAATATGTGAAGCCCAATTGTGGTGTTCCCTGCTGGAATATTTTTAAAAGCGGCGTAAAAACCCCACTCATTCACTCTCTCATTATCCTTACTCCCTACTTGATAAATAGAGAATTTTCGGGGATGAGATTGTTAATGTCAAGTCGCCGATCCATCGAATGTGCTTGAACATACAGTCCAAGATTGTTGCACTGACATGGCGAGGCGCGAGCGAGCGTGCGTGCGTGCGTGCGTGCGTGCGTGTGTGTGTGGCTGCTTGTACTAGTCGCGTCCCAGATTACTGCACTGACATGGCGACGCGTGGGTGCGTGCGTGCGTGCGTGCGTGCGTGCGTGCGCGTGTGTGTGTGTGGCTGTTTGTACTAGTCACGTCCAAGATTACTGTACTGACATAGCGGCGCGCGCGCGCGTGTTTGTGTATGTGCGTATTGATGAGTGTTAACACGAATACCCCACTCAGACACAGTATACTGACTCCGAGCCGACCAGTCCTTTTTTTAGCCCCTTAATGCCGAGCGTCAGACAGGGTAACAACAAGTACCATCTTTTAACGTCTTTTGGTATGACACTACTGGGATCGAACCCCGGATATTCCGCTAGACCACGGAGGCGGTCCATTACTTCAGGTGAAGAAAGTGGCGGAAGAGAATGCGTTCAAGGCAACCAGAGCTATATGTGTAATGCCAAGGAAACAACAACTAGCATAGTAAATCCATCGCTATATAAAGCAAACAGATGCACAGAGAAACTCCGCCGGATTATCCCTTAATATCATATTCTTATAAAGAACACTATTATCCTATCAATGTAAATGGACCAGTGGCCTCTTCGCGGAATAAATGTAAATATATTAAGATTACAATATTGTCAGAATATATAACAGCAAAAAAGGCAGTTCACAAAATAATGACATTTTCACATTTATGCTGGTTGAAAGCTTTCTCCCCGATGGACTTTTCAGTGGAGGCATCGCGGTCAAAGGAGTTTCTTTTCGCTACTGATCGACAACTTTCAAAAATAACCAAGCGACATCATGGAGTGGCTCGGTCATTTTATTACCGCCTTCGCCATGCTTGTGGATTTGACACAGAGATAAATCCATGGTACGACCCAGAATATGTAGAGGGCGTCATGGAAAATGATAAATACACATTTTTTTGGGAATAGGTCCGTATACAGTCTCAACCGTATCCGGGCCAACAAACCTGATCTTGTCCTTTTTGATAAATCCAATGAAATCATTTGCATTATTGAATTTTCTGTCCCTTTTGACACCAGTGTGATTGACAAGATTCAGGAAAAAACATAGCAAATATGCAGACCTCGCTTTCGAAATATCAGGTTTGCATCCAAAGTTCCAAGTTGTCTGCCTCCCCATTGTTCTCTGTGCCTTAGGTTTGGTACCTCTCCATTTGTTGACTGGGAGAGTACCAGGGTTTGCTACCAGGACTACAGCCCTTCTGACAATCTGGGTAACGCAGAAGGCTGCAGTGATGGGGAGTCTTCACATTTTTCGAAAAGTTCTGGGTGGGTTTGACTGGGCAGCGCTTCCTGGGAGAAGTCCCATTCGCTGTCTGGGCTGCGTGTAGAGGGGGCGAGGGCACTGAGGTTATCACGAGCCTTACCAGGCTGACTGTGCCGGTATCACCCAAACCCTCTTTGATCCATTTAAAAAAAATTTAATCTGCACATAAAAATAAAGCGACAAAACCCTTTCCATATCCAATAGAAACCTCTGCATAAAGCAGAGTTCATTGTACGATGGACGACAGGTCGCCACATCCCGACGTCGACGATTGTTGGTCATTCTATCGACCACTGGCATACATATCCAGGCACGAATATTAACAGGCCGATGTCATGTAGCTGGACAATTTAAGTTTATGGCACAACACAACACACAACCAATAAGGGAGGAAGTCCATATTGACGAACATCGTGTAACACTTTGGTGAAACCAGCGGGAAAAGGTCGACTGCTGTCAACGAAATAGGACGAATCTTGGTTCGAACGGAGGGCAAGCGGATCCTGGTACCGAAAAGAAACAAAACACCTGCCTCACAGATCACCGGGGAGCATGTGTACAAATGGAGCAATATACGTTTTCGCCTGATCACTTATCATTGGAAACATTCATGTTTTTGGTTTGGTTTGGTTTGTTGTTAAACGCCGCACTCAGCAATATTCCAGCTATATGACGGCGGTCTGTAAATAATCGAGCCTGGACCAGACAATCCAGTGATTGACATCATGAGCATCGATACACGCAATTAGGATCGATGACATGCATCAACCAAGTCAGCGAGCCTGACCACCCGATCCCGTTAGTCGCCTTTTACGACAAGCATAGTCGCCTGTTACGGCAAGCATGGGTTGCTGAAGACCCCGGAATTCTACCCCGGAATCTTCACGGGTCGGAAACACTCATGTAATAACACGAATATTCTTTGGTACATGACAATAACATCGCGTCCGCCTGTTAAAAATTCAACGAAGAACGTTTGGTTTGATATAAACACTTAAGAAAAGCAACCAAACACAAGACGAAATGACAGTATTCCCCAAATTTATTCATGTTTGGAAATGGACGTTTAAACCGAGGTCCATATGAAATACGCTCATAGAGTTAGTTCATGCAAATGGGCAATAAAGGCTGATCATATGTTTCAAAGGTGTAGCTTTAAATTAAATACATAAAATTGGTTCATATCTGGGAATCGTATGCAATTCCGGTCATTATTTATTATTGTATTTGCGTTAGTTTCATTGGTGAAAAATCCGGCTTTTGGTCATGTGTTACCTCCCCATGTTACACTCACCTTGTTGGGATTGTGGTGGTGGCGCTAGTCGTCGTGGCACTGGTCGTGGTCATACTCGTAGGTAGTGTACAGGTCGCACTATTGAACTCGCACCGTTTGAGGTTGTCATCCCAGATCTGACGCGGGGGGCACTCTCGGCGGTCCCGCAGCAGCCCGTTGTCACACGTTGCATAAAACCGACACGACACACATGACTGGTAGTCCCCGTTGGGAAGCCCCCTGCAACTGCTGATGCAAGATGCTCCTGTCTGCCTCTTCTCTCTCGAGAGGACTGCTGAAAACAGTTGATGGTATCAAATTAGTTCGCGGTCAAATAAACACCATCCACCGATCCCAAGCTCCTCACAGCGATAGCCCGTTCGCGGCGCTCTCTATACTATCACTGCCACCTGTCAGAACTCCGCACCGTGATGTGTGGCCACAACCATGCTTGGAGTTGAACTCGCAACCTACTGACCGTTATGACTGCCGTGGCGCCGAATACTCTTACTCCTGCTAAATTATTTTCTCTGTTTATCTATTTAAATTTCTATTTCATTACAACTATCATGTAATTGGAATAGTAAGAATGTAAGGGGGAGGTTAAGTCATTTTCCGTTCGTCTGCAATCTCGGACCAACAGATCAAACAAACACAAAGTTAAATTAATATGGGAAATATGGTCAGTCGTGAACCTTTTCAAAAACAACTACGATGACATTCCCAAAGACATAAACAAAAGTATAAACGTTCCTACATTTGGGTTTAGAGGGCACATTTCACGATTCTGGTAATGGCCGCGCCCACACTGGTGGCAGCAATGCTACCGAGAGTGTAACGAAGGTGTCACGCGCTGTGAAGGAGCTTGCCACCGATCTATGGTCAAATGGTCGGCAACTTAATATTATTCTATTATAACATTTCAAAGTCAAAACTCGAGTCTTTTAGTCAATGAAACATCGGCCCAACATACCAGAGGGTAGTTCAGTTCATAGCAGAATCTCATTAAAATCCGATCTGAGTTCTCGCTGCCGCTAAACAAAGATCTGAGAACATCCCATTACGGGTCACAACAGAACGACCTTTCGTACGAACTTCGACCGACCATTGAAATTACTAACAAGAAGTCGACATCAGCCAATTAGAGAGCAGCTTTCTCGAGCCTTAAGGCAAACGTTTCAACCTGGCGACTTCCATTTCAGACAACGCTTGAAAAATATGTTCTCGATTAAAATTATGAAAACTGAACAAACAAACATTCCAGGATGTCTAATGTATGGTTGCGATGGTATAGCAGTGCTTTCCATGTACTGTGCAACGCCTCTTCCGTTCAAATATTTTATCCCAGGGAAGCGAGAGAAAGACGATGATTTTGACGGAATCAGTGGTACGAGCCGTTACTGTCGTTCGGAATACCCCGTGTTAACGTTTTCGAGGTTGCATGATTAGAAAACAAATTCCGACTGTCACGACTGATCTGGTAAGCGACGCTTTGATTGGTCGGATTAAAGGTAGTTCTAACGTGACCCGTAATGGGATGTCCTGAAATCTTTGTTTAGCGATAGCGAGAACTAAGATCTGATTTTAATGAGATTGGTTCATAGCAGTGAGTGCTGCATGCGTATTTCATGTAAACTGTGATATGTGGTTTCTTATTCTGACGTTCATCACGACTCTGACTCCGACTACGGTTACAATGGTGCAGGCAGCACGAGGCACGTCTATGGAGACGTGCACGTGCTTGCACCTGACAGATCTGGCTGACGGTGGAAGACGAGTATACCACCTCACTGTGAACGTAGGTAAGCGTTCTGAAGGAGGGTCGTGTTGATTGGCGTGCAGTAATATTGTGGTGGTCGATCACGCAACTAAAAAATGTATGGTGTCGTTCATGCTAACCTCACATCCGAGGATTATAGGATGAAAATTGCTTTGCCGTAAAATACCTCCTGCCTTAGTGTATAATCAGTAAACGCTGTTAGTTTGAACGATTTTCGCGACAAAGGGTTTACAATAAAGCAGTCTGTTTACTTCGGATTATCTTTAAAAAAATGCTTTGTTATGCACGGGAGTGAGTGAATCAGCTTGACGTGAGAGGAATGCCCGAAGTGATGCAGGTCTCAGGCGTTTATCACTTGATGAAACCCACGAGCACGGGTTTGCTGACAAACCTAGACACAACGAACTCGAACCAACGATCATACGTTTCTGGCGTGTCCAAGGGACGCAACTCTACTCTGCGAAGTGCGGTGCCTGAGACGACTGGTTCACCCGTGCCCCGTGTTATGTATGTGCATCAAAGTTAACATTTCATAGAGGACGGCGTTGTTTTATTTATATTTTTAAAAATATGATTTATTGATGGAAGGTACTGAAATGTATAAGTTGTTTTTTTTAAGTGATGAAACACTATTAATAAGATACTAAGTATTTGTTGTTGTTTTTCCTTAATAGGAGGGTTTGTTCCTTAATAGGAGTGTTGGAATAGTAATAGATGTGTTGGCGAAGGTCAGTACGTACCATTTCCTTCCAAGCTGAAGCCATGAACGCTCACACTGACCAGTGCCAGTGCCATCAATGTGTAAAGGTAGTCCATTTTGTCCGATATCTGCAACATATGTCACGTTGTGTTATTGCAAAATTGCCCTAACAGCTAAAAGCAACAAAAATGTTCCACAGTTATTAGAAATCTCTGCTAAAAGCAAACCCCATTGCTCGAATCCGACTATCCGGGTCAGAAAAGGTCTTCAGCAACCCATGCTTGCTGTAAAAGGTAACTATGCTTGTCTTATGAGGCGACTTACGGGGTAGGGCGGTCAGGCTCCCTGACTTGGTTGATGCATGTCATCGTATCCCAATTGCGTGGATCAATGCTCATGAAGTCAATCACTGGATTGTATGGCCAGACTCGATTATTTACAGACAGCCGTCATATACTTGGAATATTGCTGAGAGCGGCGTTAATCAACAAACCAACCAACTGTTTATGAATCACTTTAAAAACGTTATGACATCAGGTGTTCGCGAAAAGGGGAACATATCCTGCCCCATTGGTGGCACACGTAATATCACACGCAAGGGCAAGGCAATTATTTACGAAAAAGGTCATGTCTACCATAAAAAAACATTTTGAAAGCTTTGCGTTGGCCTTGGATGTTGCAACCCTGATCAACCAACATTTGTGCAAGAAAACAACCCTGTTCCCTGGCATTTTACGTGAACATATCCTGCCCCAGTGGTGGCACACGTAATATCACACGCAAGGGCAAGGCAATTATTTACGAAAAAGGTCATGTCTACCATAAAAAAACATTTTGAAAGCTTTGCGTTGGCCTTGGATGTTGCAACCCTGATCAACCAACATTTGAGCAAGAAAACAACCCTGTTCTCTGGCATTTTACGAACAGAGAATGAGTCCTTGATTGTTTGGCAATGTCTCGGATTAGGTGTTTCGAATTTTCTTTATCATAATCGTTAGCAAACTGATTGTCCATTCGCTGTCTCTTAAGGTCGTCGTGATGTCATAGTATTTGTTGTGCCGTCACTTCCTATCACGTCAGAAGTAACGATGTTCGCACTTCGAGCTGAAAGTGCGCCACAGATCTACTGAGGGGCAAAAACAACTATAAGTCTCAGTTGATTTTATCACATGTTTCATTTTCATTTAAAAATATCTTAATTTTATCAAAATTATATCCTCAAAATAAACTGTACCGCCATTTCAGCATTCAACGAATATTTTTACATGGTTTTATTTAAAAAAAGTATCATTTGATCTGAAACTTAAAAACTAAAAACTTATAATAGCATAATAAACAACTGCTATTGGGCATACTAACCATCTGAACTTTGAAAATCAAATCATTTGTTTTTTTCAGCACAAATTTCAAACATGGTAGGGGGCAAGTGGTTTTTAATTCATTTTCTACCCCAGTCGCCCCTGCACCAATTCATTTTCTACCCCAGTCGCCCCTGCACCAATTCATTTTCTACCCCAGTCGCCCCTGCACCAATTCATGTTCTACCCCAGTCGCCCCTGCACCAATTCATTTTCTACCCCAGTCGCCCCTGCACCAATTCATTACACCCAGTCGCCCCTGCACCAATTCATTTTCTACCCCAGTCGTCACTGCACCGATACATTTTCTACCCCAGTCGCCCCTGCACCAATTCATTTTCTACCCCAGTCGCCCCTGCACCAATTCATTACACCCAGTCGTCCCTGCACCAATTCATTTTCTACCCCAGTCGTCCCTGCACCAATTCATTTTCTACCCCAGTCGCCCCTGCACCAATTCATTACACCCAGTCGCCCCTGCACCAATTCATTACACCCAGTCGCCCCTGCACCAATTCATTTTCTACCCCAGTCGTCCCTGCACCAATTCATTTTCTACCCCAGTCGCCCCTGCACCAATTCATTTTCTACCCCAGTCGTCCCTGCACCAATTCATTACACCCAGTCCCCCCTGCACCAATTCATTTTCTACCCCAGTCGCCCCTGCACCGATACATTTTCTACCCCAGTCGCCCCTGCACCGATACATTTTCTACCCCAGTCGCCCCTGCACCGATACATTTTCTACCCCAGTCCCCCCTGCACCAATTCATTTTCTACCCCAGTCGTCCCTGCACCAAGTCATTTTCTACCCCAGTCGTCCCTGCACCAATTCATTTTCTACCCCAGTCGTCCCTGCACCAATTCATTTTCTACCCCAGTCGTCCCTGCACCAATTCATTTTCTACCCCAGTCGCCCCTGCACCAATTCATTACACCCAGTCGCCCCTGCACCAATTCATTACACCCAGTCGCCCCTGCACCAATTCATTACACCCAGTCGCCCCTGCACCAATTCATTACACCCAGTCGCCCCTGCACCGATACATTTTCTACCCCAGTCGCCCCTGCACCAATTCATTTTCTACCCCAGTCGCCCCTGCACCAATTCATTACACCCAGTCGTCCCTGCACCAATTCATTTTCTACCCCAGTCGCCCCTGCACCAATTCATTACACCCAGTCGCCCCTGCACCAATTCATTACACCCAGTCGCCCCTGCACCAATTCATTACACCCAGTCGCCCCTGCACCAATTCATTACACCCAGTCGCCCCTGCACCAATTCATTACACCCAGTCGCCCCTGCACCGATACATTTTCTACCCCAGTCGCCCCTGCACCAATTCATTTTCTACCCCAGTCGTCCCTGTATTCAGCTGGTAAAACTCCTTACACCACGAACGACACGTGCAACTCACAGTACGCTGACGGCAATAACATTCAATAAAGATTTAGCAGGTTAGAAAAAACGTAAAGCCAATAAAGTTTAGAATGTGTTTTGTTCTGGGATGCATGAGTAATGTGTAGGAAGCAATATCTAACTTGAACACTATTAACGTTATGATCCAATTTTCGGAAGAAACTAAAAGTTCTAAGAAGAACCTGTAAATCAGCTTTATCATCCAAAACTCTAACAGGAGATACTGCTTGGGTGAGCTTAAACGATATCTACATTGTAAAATTCGCTCCAATGAAATTGCATCACAATGTTTTGCAGGTTATTATGACGTCACAATCAAATGACATCACTACTGGCTCTGCTAATGAAGCTGTCAGCAGTATATTTTTACACTAAGACACTGCTTATTACTGTCTACAAACTGAAAAAGTTGGAAGAATGATGTCAGATGATAAACAAAATCTCACCCTTCTGTCTTGTGATATCAAATATACCAAGACTCGTATAAGTTTAAAACTCCTCGACAAGCCTCGGTGTTTTAAACTTATATTGACTCGTGTAGATATATTTGATATAAAAAGACACATGGGGATATCCTCCATGTAGTGTAGAGGCTAAATGTCCGAAGCACGTGTGGGATTCCAACTACGGACCGCCTCACCCTGGTCCCTGCTGGTTTCATGACTTGGCAAATATGAACTAAGTGTTTTGTACCGCCAAGGAAATATACAATTCCTATCACTGCGTGTCATCATAATATGTGAGGGACGCCAGAGGCGATGCAGGTCTCGATGTGATGCACTTAGATCAAAACCAAGGGGACGTACTTACAAAAATCATAATCTGGGCGAATCTGGACTAAAACATCTCAATCATTGAATCCTGGTACGCCAAAGGGAGGCATCTCGGCAACAGGGATTCGAACCCACGATCATAGGTCATTAGCGTCACTAAGGGAAGCAACTCTGCTTAGCGACGACCGGGCCACCCGTGCCTGCTATTCGTCAAAGTTACGAACTTGTTTAATCACAATCAGGTGAAGCTAGATAATGGTATCACTGTTAAATGAAGATGTGAAGATTGTTGTTCTTATCGCGTGGTCCGCGGGAGTAGCGAATTATTGAACCGTCGAATTTTTCTCCAGATACATGTATGTATGCCTATGATCTTGTAGCCAAACAACGTTGGCAAGATAAAACATCAATAGTAGAAATCACTTTTACGCTAGAATAACGACAGTTTGCACAAGGGTATGGGAAGAGGGAAATACAGATCATTAATTGTCGTAATGTCTCCAATGACGGCCTTTGCAATATACCGAAGTTATCAAATTGCTATAATTACCATGCTTGATAACAGTTCAGAGGCTACACCAAACGATTGTTAAAAAGAACTTGCTGAGAAGAAGGTTGGTAAGGTGACGTGAGATGATGTGACGTGCCGTGCCGTGCCGTGCCGTTGGGCGAGGTGAGGTTATGTGAGGTGAGGTGAGGTGAGGTGAGGTAATGTGATGTGATGTGATGTGATGTGATGTGATGTGATGTGATGTGAGGTGAGGTGAGGTGAGGTGAGGTGAGGTAATGTTATGTGATGTGAGATGAGGTAAGGTGAGGTGAGGTGAAGTGAGGTGATGTGAGTTGAGGTGAAGTGACGTGGGGTGAGGTGAGGTGAGGTGAGGTAAGGTGAGGTGAGGTGAGGTGAGGTGAGGAGAGGTAATGTTATGTGATGTGAGATGAGGTGAGGTGGGGTGAGGTGATGTGATGTGATGTGAGTTGAGTTGAGGTGAGGTGAGGAGAGGTAATGTTGTGTGATGTGAGATGAGGTAAGGTGAGGTAAGGTGAGGTGAGGTGAGTTGAGGTGAGGTGAGGAGAGGTAATGTTATGTGATGTGAGATGAGGTAAGATGAGGTGGTGAGGAGAGGCGAGGTGAGGTGAGGTGAGGTGAGGTGAGGTGAGGTGAGGTGAGGTAATGGAAAAGTGAGGTGAAATGTGGTTTAATCGTGCGTTTAAGATAGTTTCATGTAGCGACGGGCAGTCCGTGTGTGTGTGGCTGCATATACTAGTCCAGACTGATGCCGGCTTATAGTGCTAGCCCACATGACGCAATTTAGCACGGATACAACACTCAGACCTGCCTTCTTTTATCCATACAACGTCGGACACCAGACACAGTAACAGCAGGTACCATTTTTAACGTCTCTTGGCATAACGCGGTCAGTGATCGAACCACCGACCTTCCAAGTAAGGATAAGAATTTATGGATGAACAACTTCTTTATTACAATTAAGAGCGACGTTAGAACCTACACCGAAACGTCGCTCTTAATTGTAATAAAGAAGTTGTTCATCCATAAATTCTTATCCTTACTTAGTACTCCAACTTCTAAATGCCTATCAAAGAAGTCACAGACATTCCGCTCCCTGACAGACACTCTATTCCTTGCACGACGCAAATGGTTTCAATTATTCAAGAAAATCGACATTCCTATGACAAAGAACTATACAGCACATACGATCGCAATACTATGGCAAAAGAGGCCGAGAATACAATAGTTTTTAATATATATTGAAAACAGATTATTAAGAGATCATGATTATTTTGGGGGATGTTTTTTTCAGTATTGAAGACATTTCATAAAAGTATCCCCAAATATTTCATGATCCCTAACTTGTTCAGCATATATAAAACCACCACAATAGTCACACTCACGTACGAGACGACTATGCCGTAAAAGGCGACTGTGCTTGTCGTAAGAGCCGACTAATGAAATCGGGTGGTCAGGCTCGATGACTTGTTGATGCATGTTATCGTATCCTAGTTACGTAGATCACTGTTGATAATGTTAATCACTGGGTTGTCTGATCCAGATTTACAGAGCGTCGTCATAAAAATTGGAATAGTGCGGTGTTAAACAACAAACAAACAAACAAGCTCTTACGTACCAGCGCCTTGATCCAACTCACCTGCTCCTTGACAAGACGGCTCCTGCTGTAGAGATGACAAACAAATCCTTACTTATATACACACATGGCCGGCAGATCTTATCTGAATGAAAAACCTCATCGTTGTTCCCTTCCCCGCAGATAGTCATCAGTGTTCTTTGGTTTTGTATGATTTAAATTTTCACCTCCCGGAAGGGTTTCGAAATGCTTTGTAATGACACATTCGGAGGTCAAATATAGACAGCAATCTCCCAAAGGGGTTTGCACTGACTAATGGGAGAGTTTATGGTGTCTTCTTTGCATATCTGTGCATCAGTCTTGTCTGTGGGAAGAAAAATAGAGTTTATGGATAGTAAATACCGGGGTATTCTCTATTACGAATAAAAATTTAAAGTACGTTGCGCTTTTTCCCAATACAGGATATTTACCATTCCAAAACACACAAGCGTGATAAGCTCTTTATCAAACAATGTTATTTTTAATTTCAGTCTTTGCTAAAGATATTTTCATCTCTTGTAAACGGTACTAAAACCTTTACTTGGAATGTGCGCATTAATATATATTTACGTCAGAATGTCAGTTATTAGTCCGTTAGTGGCCAAATGAAACCTGTTTTAGACAGTGGAGTAACTTCATATACAACGAGTGTCACACATACCGTTTATCGCGGCGATCACTCGGTGTAGGTGGTGGTGTAGCATAAGGGTGAGTGAGTGAGTGAGTGAGTTGGGTTTAACGCCGCTTGTAACAGTATTCCAGTAATATCACGGCGTTGTAGCATAAGGGTGAGTGAGTGAGTGAGTTGGGTTTAACGCCGCTTGTAACAGTATTCCAGTAATACCACGGCGTTGTAGCATAAGGGTGAGTGAGTGAGTTGGGTTTAACGCCGCTTGTAACAGTATTCCAGTAATACCACGGCGTTGTAGCATAAGGGTGAGTGAGTGAGTGAGTTGGGTTTAACGCCGCTTGTAACAGTATTCCAGTAATACCACGGCGTTGTAGCATAAGGGTGATTTGGACCAGAAATAAAGTATATTTGCGCCAAACACATCAAGTGTAACAGATCATAAGTTGATCTACTGCACCAAAGTAATTAATTTATCATGGATTAAATGTATGGCATTGTACACACTACTCCGATGAAATGACAGGACCCTCTGCTTTATGAAATAAATTAAAACATCAAGCAGAAACAATAGCGTTTAGAAAAAAAGCTGATTCTCGTTCAGTAAAAGAGCAAACATTCTAACGGAAAAAGAAATGTTAAAAAGATTTATAAACGATACCTTTGTTTGGTTTATGTTTAGTTCTGCGACATATTATTAGACTAACTCAGTCACATACTGTAAAATTGCACTTTGAATTAAGCCATAGCTGGGGCCCAATATCGCAGCAAGGGAACATGTTTCACTTTTCCCGAGCACCGCACTTCTAAGATTTTGTCTTATGTTGCCATAACGAGAACATTCGAACAGGTGATGTTGAATTGTTTCAGGCGTATGTTCACTGTATTGGTCACACAGGGAATACCTCATCATTATCAACACTTGTGTAGGCGTCTAGTGCACAGTGACCAAGTGAGTGAGTGAGTTGGGTTTAACGCCGCTTTTAACATTATTCCAGTTATATCATGTCGTGCCAGTTAATGTGGGAGGAAAGCCCGAAGTGATGCAGGTTTCAGACGTTTACCACCTCGGTGAAACCCACGAGCACGGGTATGGTGCTGACAAACCTTGAAACATAATCGGTGCGAACCGGGATTCGAACCCACAATAATAGATTTCGGGCGTGCCCAAGGTACGCAACTCTGCACAGCGAATCGCGGCGCCTTAGACGGCTGGGCCACCCGTGCCCCCAACAGTGACCAAGACGAAGGCCAAGTCATAACGCTGTCATCGCGTCTCTTACAACGGCGGATTTTACAATTTTGTGTAACTGGTGGGCAATATATGTCGTCCAGTAGAACCAACACCCCTCAAACGTTGCCGACTTGACAATGGACATTCGAGTCTGTTTGGTAAGGCCTGAATTCAGAATTATCAACCTCATCCTGAATCAGGAAAATTGATTGATTGATTGATTGATTGATTGAGTGAGTGAGTGAGTGATTGAGTGAGTGAGTGAGTGAGTGAGTGAGTGAGTGAGTGAGTGAGTGAGTGAGTGAGTGAGTGAGTGAGTGAGAGTGAGTGAGTGAGTGAGTGAGTGAGTGAGTGAGTGAGTGAGTGAGTGAGGTTTTACGCCGTTTTTAGCAATATTCCAGCAATATCACGGCGGGGGACACCAAAAATGGGCTTCACACATTGTACGGGATTCGGGATTCGAACCCGGGTCTTCGGCGTGACGAGCGAAGGTTTAACCACTAGGCTACCCGACCGCCCCCAGGAAAATGTACTTCATGGTCATATTTTTCTGCTGCAAATACCAACATGTAGTCGGGAACCCTGAACACTTCGGACATGGGATCCAGAACGCACCAATAGTACGAACCATGGAACAATCCTTTGAGGCGTCAGTATAAATGTGTTTGAAGTCTACATAGCATACTTGTATAAAATCCTCCGAAATTGCTTTGACGATATTTTGACTGTATAATATCCTCAGAAATTACTCTGACGATATATGGATTGTATAAAATCCTCAGAAATTGCTCTTACGATATATTGTTTGTATAAAATCCTCAGAAATTACTCTGACGGTATATGGATTGTATAAAATCCTCAGAAATTGCTCTGACGATATCGGGACTGTATAAATCCTCAGAAATTACTCTGACGATATCTGGACTGTATCAAATCCTCAGAAATTGCTCTGACCATATATGGATTGTATAAAATCCTCAGAAATTGCTCTGACGATATATGGATTGTATAAAATCCTCAGAAATTACTCTGACGATATATGGATTGTATAAAATCCTCAGAAATTGCTCTAACGATATTTGGACTGTATAATCCTCAGAAATTACTCTGACAATGTTTGGACTCATATTATTCTTAACCATGGAATATTCGCCATCCTACCATCCGTCTGGACAAATCAAAGTCAAAGAGTCAGGAACACTATTGCCAGATCCGGCTTCCCCAGCCACCACCACCCCATCCCCACCCCCAGGTTGCCCAATTTGGTCTCTTTTACGACCAGGAATAGGGTGCCGGTGTCACGAAATATATTCGCCCCCAGAATAAAATCCCCCCCCCACCCCCGGCCAATTTATACCGGTACAGTACCGCCCCTCTCGAAGTAAACTCTCCCCCACCGTACGAAATAAAATCTCCCCCCAGAATATTTCCTCCCCCGGTCGTTTTATAAATACTTGCCATGCAGTTGCCAATAGTTTTAATGAATTTGTTTATGTGTTATTTTTATTCATTTTCTTATCTCCTTTATTTTTTCTGGGTTATACATTTAGTTACTTGTGTGTGTGTGCTTGTGTGTGTGTGTGTTGTGTTGGGGGGGGGGGGGGGGGGGGGGATCATTTTTACTATTTTGATATTTTGCAATATGTTGTGGTCATCAGTTATGCAAATCAGTTTCGGTGAATCTATTTCGGGAAGATGATACACATTTATCTATATTTGGGTTACTTTGCTTATAAAGATTATATACATATAAAACGTACGCAGTCTTAGTAGATTTTAAAGTAGATTTTATCAGTGCTAAATTTGATAGTTATGATGTTGTATGTTTAACAGAAACCTGGTTGCACCATGATATTCTAGCCCCTGGTATTACACTGATACCATTTTCAAATCGTAGCCTGTATTAAGCAATATATTTTAGATCAGAGTATAACGGCGTGGATATGTTGACAGTTTTTAAGTAGTTAGTGTTAAAACCGAATGTTTGTGAGGATTAATAAGATTTCTGAAATCAGTTACATCAGTATTCCGGTGTCACGTAATATTCGTCTAGCTGCAAATCCTGTGAAGTATTTTGAACTGAACTGTCCGAAACTTTATATCTAATATTTTGGAATTGAAGACAGTGATAAAGTCTTATATCAATATGTGGACTCATAAATATTGGTTTTATGTTTTAACGGAGATATGATATTTTCTTATGAAATATCGCGTAATAGTGTAATTTGCATGCTTTACCATTCATTGTACCATTCTAAACCATGTGAATGTTGTATGTCAGTCAATCGGGTGAGAAAACAGCCCAATCCTCGCTCTATAAAGGACTATGTCAATCATTTTGCAAGTTGAAATGACCCCTGATACTTTATGAATACTTTATGACAGTTTATGGAGTAAAAGTCAATGCTGATTAGTCAAACCGCTATGTTTGGCTTACCATGCGGTTGAGGATAATCGAGCACCGTTCGACAGCGCCAATGGAAATACTACACCCTAAATGAACTGTTTCGATTTGCCAATGGAAATACTACACTATAAAGTAACTGTTTCGATTTGCGCGGTTTCACCAACTGCTAGCCCCTAGCGGGTTGCAGTAGGTCAAACCGCGACAAACCGCGCACAATGGAAACTAAGTCGCCGAACTTTTAAGCATAGTTTTTGTACATAGCATTTCCCCCACCTTCCTAAACGTGACCCAAACCGCGTGGCAAACCGCGCACATGGAAACTCAGCCTAAAGGGCGGCGGCTTTTACATAAGCCAGTAAAGCTTGTTTGTCAATCCCCATTCATATATTTAAAAATCTGTTGAAACAAAATAAATTGAAAAGCCTGGTTTGTTTGCATTATAAATCAAAACAACGGAATCTGTAATTAAAATGTGTAAGATGTAAAAAGCTTTTACATTAAAGAGCAAAATACATGGGGGAGAGTAAATACATAATTCTATATAATTTTCTTGAATGGAGCACATTTGAGAATAATAGATAATCCAAGCATATGCGAGATTACCGTGTTGAAAGAATTTATATCAGTCATATATTTCTAACTTAGATCACCGGTATGTAACCCAGGTAAAGCATGCATATCGGGGAACATTGTAATGTTGGTACAGTTTATCATGTCTTCGGCTTTAGCATTAAACATTGGCTTTTCATATTCCTCAAGGTTTTAATGTTTATTTGTTTATGTACTTTTTTATTTATTTTTTCCTCTCCTTTATTTTTTCTGGGTTAAATATTTATCTAAATATACATTTAGTTACTTGTATGTGTGGGGGTGTTTAACAGAAACCTGGTTGCACCATGATATTCTAGCCACTGATACCATTTTTAAATTGTATAGCCTGTATTAAGGAATATATTTTAGATCTTAAATCAGAGTATAACGGACAGCCTGAGCAGGAGGCGTGCATGGATATGTTGACAGTTTTTAAGTAGTTAGTAATAAAACCGAATGTTTGCGAGGATTAATAAGATTTCTGAATTCAGTTACAACAGTAACCGTACATGTATTTGTTACATTAGGTCATTTCATTCAAATTTGTTTGGTATGATATATATCTTATAATTATTTTAGGATGGAAGGTACAGTTACCAAATAAAATATACTGAAATATCAATTCATTATGACCATATTTCATAATCTATTTTTAAAGCAACCCTCCTTACATTAAAGATAACTATCTAAAGAATAAAGTACTTAAAGACATTGCAACAAACCGAATAATCAGGGGGGAGACTTTATACTGAGGGAGGCGCGAAATATATCCGCCCGGGGGAGATTTTATTTCAGAACAGATTCTCCGGGGTAGATTCTGTACCGGTATAAACTCTCCGGGGGGAGAATTTGTACGGGGGAGAGATTATACCGGGACACCGGCGACACATTCTTCCCCAGGACCCGTGGAGATCCATAGTGTTCCAGATCCCTTTACCCTAGCTTTGTCCAGACGGATGGTAGGATGGGCCCGGTCCTATGAACCATCTGGTCATGCTAAGCCCTGTGCCTTTAATTTCATTTGCATAATTTTGGTGGTCATTAGCTATCTTTCATGCTATTTAAATTGTCAATTTTAATTAATTCCTATACGTGTAGACATTTGAAACTTCTATTATTACAAATGATCAAATCAGCAATTACTGGAACATGGCTATGTTTCCCTGGAGTCTTGACTATGGAGACCCCCTTGGTATACTTGGTGTTGCCTGTGGAGGCCCAAGGGTTATGACATTGACCTTGAAACACAATGAAAATAAAGGCAAGAAATATTTTACGGTTTTCAAGACCTGCTCCGGAAACAAGCACTACCGCCATTTTCAGTCAAAGTCAAAGTCGTTGCTGTGGAAACATCGAAAAATATCTTTATTAAACCCCGCAATCTATTAAAAGGCACCAGTGGACCACTATCTATATGCCAAGTTTGGTGAAGAAATACTGTACGGTTTTCAAGATTCGCTGTGCAGAGTTGCGTACCTTGGGCACGCCAGAAATCTATGATTGTGGGTTCGAATCCTGGTTCGCCCCGATCATGTTTCTAGGTTTGTCAGCACCATACCCGTGCTCGTGGGTTTCACCGAAGTGGTAAACGTCTGAGACCTGCATCACTTCGGGCTTTCCTCCCACATTAAGCTGCCACGCCGTGATACAACTGGATTACTGTTAAAAGCGGCGTTAAACCCAACTCACTCACTCACTCACTCACTAATACCTATGCCTAAACCAGGTAAGGATCAAACCGATCCCTCTAATTACCAACCTATTGCCCTGACAAGTTGCATCTGTAATACTATGGAACGTCTTGTGTGGTTTCAGATTATCTGATCACAGACCTCAAGTGTGGTTTAGACACCAGAGGAGCGCCCGTGTATGGAATGGTTTTGTTAACAAGCATGCTGTATCAATCTTTTGTTATTTGGAAAAAGCCTGCGATGGACATACGGTATCATAAAAGATCCCCATGATGTCGTTAAACTTGGCCGTTCTCCAGGTCATATCACACGCTTTTTAGATGACAGAAAAAAATAATGTCGAGTTAGCTCCACATTTTCAGAGATATGTGGGGGTCAGAGATATGTGGGAGTCCTCACGCCAGTATTGTATGAGTCATAAATGAAAATATTCATGGTTCGTTTATTAATGATGCAATTAATATTTCATACCGTGGTGCAAATATGATTACCATTGAGAGACAGTTGCAACTTTGTCTCAAGAAAATAAAAATAAATGATCTTTAGAATACGGTTTTAAGTTTTCAAAAACTAACGGAAACTACATGAAGGTCCAGAATTGACTTCACTTAATATTCCAGTTACAGTGGTCAAAGAAACCATTTTGGGGTTATTACTTTTGATAAAAAATTATCGTTTATATCTCACATTACAAATGCTAACGTTAAATGTTTGAAAGCGCTTGAAATTTTAAAGGTGATGTCAAAGTGGGTTGGTGAAAGAGAAACTCTTTTACATCTCTATGCAACTTTGATCAGGTCAAAACTTGATTATGGCTGATTCATTTCGGTTCAGCTCGTTAATCATATATTTGAGAACATGACGCCATTCACCATCAGGGACTTCGGTTGTGTCTTGAAGCATTTAGCCAAAGATGAGTAAGCTGTTATTACAATACATCACTAAACTCCAATCCTTGTAATTCAACATTTAATAATGTATCATATCCTTCATATCAGCATTTATACGTCAGAAATCAAAACTCAAATAAAGTAAAAAAACAGAAAATAAAATATCAGAAATGACTACTTGGCAATCTGTTGGTTGGTTGGTGGGTTTGTTGTTTAACGCCGCACTCAGCAATATTCCAGCTATATGACGGCGGTCTGTAAATAATCGAGTCTGGACCAGACAATCCAGTGATTGACATCATGAGCATCGATCCACGCAATTGGGATCGATGACATGCATCAACCAAGTCAGCGAGCCTGACCACCCGATCCCGTAAGTCGCATTTACGACAAGCATAGTCACGGGTCTGGCAATCTGTACAACCTGGTGTCAATTTAGAATTGGCGAAACTAAAGAATTCGGAAACTAGCCAAATATTTTATCAACAAGAATTTCAGGAACAGAAGAACCAATTTCCCTCTTATACCAGCCTTTACACATCAAGAGATGGAGAGAAGGCATCAGCTGCAGCTGTTGCTACCAACTGTACAGTGTCCATACGACTAACTAATGGAAGCTCGATTTTTTACGGCAGAAGCGCAGGCTATACTATTAGCTTTGCAATATATTGAATAGTCTTCCAAAAGCAGTTTTATCCTATTTTGTGATAGTTTATTCTGTTCACAGGCAATGAAAAAATCGAAAATCTGATCATCCATTTTTAGATGACATTTTACGGCGTCATCTCAAGTTAACTTGAGTTGAAAAAGATATGACGTTTTGTCGGTACCCCAGTCATGTTTGTATCCATGGTAACTGTAAAGAAGATACATCGACAAAAGCCGCTCTTAATAAGTCAAATTAAAACACAAAATATTCCCGTATTCTGATCTAACACCTGCCATCAGACGGCATGTTGGCAACAACTACCAATATTTTGAATCAGCTCCATGTCATCAAGCACTTGAGGTCACACACATTCGGGTCTATATCATCATGATGAAGCTGTACTACAGCGGTGCCGCATTGGCCACAGTTATTATATACATTCACATTTACTGAAGGGTCAAGAACCACCTTTTGTGTTCCTAGCAATAGTCCAATTTCTATCAAGCACATTTTCCTGGAATGTATTGATTTAAAACTTATCAGACAACTCTATGATAATGTTCATACCTTATCTGAACTTTTTAAAAGTTTCTAACCACTTGATTTTCGCATATTTAGCAGAATTCAAATTATATTTTTATCTGAATAGTCAGTTTTTACCCTTGACTGCGATGTTTGACCGAGGTTTTCATGACTTTCAGCAACACTTTAGGATGTGTGTTTATATATTGTCAGATAAGACATTTTCCCGCTGCGAATAGCTGCAAGATTGCTTAAGGCAATAATTATTCTCTCTCGCATCATAGTCAGAATTGTAAATGACCCCCATGCTCTTCAGGACACTACCCCTGACACGGGTGTCACAAAATGATGTTAAGGGCAAGGCATCTTTTTTTTCCTTTTCAATAGATAGTGAATCACCAAGTCACCTTTGTTTTAGCTTTTTCACGAATTCCAAATCACCAATAGTTTTTTAAAGAAAATAGTCTCAAATTTTTAAGGCTATGTCTTGGGTCAACTGGTGAAACCATAACAACAGATTTCAAATCTGAAAATCAGTTCAAATCGGTCTGAGACACATCATGGAGTTTGCGCTTTTTGGACACCATTGTAATGTAATTGTAGGTCAATTCTACATCGGGGGATGTTTCCTTAAATGTATTTAGGATATCATCATATCGATACCCATCTATATCACCCTCAACATCGATACCCATCTATATCACTCTCCATATCGATACCCATCTATATCACTCTCCATATCGATACCCATCTATATCACTCTCCATATCGATACCCATCTATACCACTCTCCATATCGATACCCATCTATATCACTGTCCATATCGATACCCATCTATATCACTCTCCATATCGATACCCATCTATATCACTCTCCATATCGATACCCATCTATATCACTCTCCATATCGATACCCATCTATATCACTCTCCATATCGATACCCATCTATATCACTCTCCATATCGACGACCAACGACGGGTTCGCCACAACACAACCAGGGACAACTGAGACTTGCCACGTGGGTCGAACAACAACACTTCACCAAACAAAGACAAATATGGCAAAGTAAGCCAATATTTTCAGGTGGCCGTATTCTAAACTTACCTTGGTGATATTATTAATCTATTTAATTCCGAAAGATAGACATGTTTAGCCTCACATGAGCCAAATAGCGAGAGCGACGGTGCACGCGTCTCACCTCGCTGACAGCCGAAATCGGTCTCCCACAATCCACCGCCCTCCCCGTGAGAGTAATTGCCCTTTATTAAAGGGAAGCTACTCTGGTCTGTGAACGTTTGTTTCGAGTTTACCTGATCTGTGATAAATGAACGCTAGGAAATGCACAACCAGATCTACACACAGTAACAACAAGAAACACGGTAACACATCGGACATATTTCAGCCAAATCCGAGAGTTTTAAAGCGAGGAATATACCACAAACCACGTGCACCATGCCAGTGTCGTGGTTAAATTGTTTAGCAATGTATATCTCCAAATGTTCCGAAACTAAAATTACTCAGCTGCCTCCAAGTTACACATCGATTTTCAGTATCTTAGACAAGTGTTGTGATAATGACTCCCGACAAGTTAGACATTGATTTTCAGTATCTTAGACTAGTGTTGTGATAATGACTCCCGACAAGTTAGACATTGATTTTCAGTATCTTAGACTAGTGTTGTGATAATGACTCCCGACAAGTTAGACGTTCATTTTCAGTATCTTAGACTAGTGTTGTGGTAATGACTCCCGACAAGTTAGACATTGATTTTCAGTATCTTAGACTAGTGTTGTGATAATGACTCCCGACAAGTTAGACATTGATTTTCAGTATCTTAGACTAGTGTTGTGATAATGACTCCCGACAAGTTAGACATTGATTTTCAGTATCTTAGACTAGTGTTGTGATAATGACTCCCGACAAGTTAGACATTGATTTTCAGTATCTTAGACTAGTGTTGTGATAATGACTCCCGACAAGTTAGGCGTTCATTTTCAGTATCTTAGACTAGTGTTGTGATAATGACTCCCGACAAGTTAGACATTGGTTTTCAGTATCTTAGACTAGTGTTGTGATAATGACTCCCGACAAGTTAGACATTGGTTTTCAGTTTCTTAGACTAGTGTTGTGATAATGACTCCCGACAAGTTAGACATTGGTTTTCATTATCTTAGACTAGTGTTGTGATAATGACCCCCGACATGGGTACAATGTCTGAAGCCCATTTCTTGTGTCCCCCGCGGTGATATTACTGGAATATTGCTAAAAGCGGCGTAAAACCAAACTCACTCACTCACTACTAGAACTCGTTTCACAAAGCAGTCGCAGCGCTGAGAGTCTGTCTTTTGTGTGGGATTCAGAGCCTGAATCCCAAAGATATACCGAGGGGCGTCACTCCCGAAACTTTAAAGTTTTTTTTAATATATAACCCCCCCGAGTGGAAGGGGTTTACTAAAATTATAAACCGAAAGAATTTTGAAAAAAACATTAATCGGCAAGTTTATGTTTTAAACATACTTTCCATGAACCTTAGGAAGGGGTCGTAAAATATTTCCTGGCGAACATGACGACAGTGGAGGTGGATTCCGATCAACGCGACGCTACGATCGAGGAACGGGGCCCAGGGCCCTGGGACCTCCTGTCCCTGCACCTTTTTGTCAAAATGTTACATTGCTACCAAAACATGTTACCTTGTTACCAGTTACCTGGTTAAAGCTTCTTATAAAGAGGTAGGTCTGTGGGTTAATCTGATTTAAGCCACCTACCCACAATTATATATTCGCAAATACGCATAGCTTAGATTGTGATACATATGAATGGCATTACTACATAAACACTGCCCCGACCTTATGTATAACTCAAACGGAGCAATATAAACAAGTAACACCACACGAGAACCACGTCCATTTCAAGGAATGGGATTCTCTGTACGTCCGCTCAAATAGGAATAGAAGCGAGAAAACATTTAACATATTCATAAGCAGAGTCGACTGAACGATTCCGACTATATCATTTGTTTATGAATCACTACCAAATAGTGGTCACCATGGCCAGGTGTTAAGGGAAAGGTTAGCGTATCCTGCCCACTGGTGGCACACGTCACAAACACATGCAAAGGCTAGTAAATTGTTCACCTGAAAGAATAACAAGGGAACATATTGTACAAGTTAAAATAGAGAATTGCATCAGACAGCATTCTTGTCACTCATTCTTGTCACTGATGCGTCAAATTTGGAAATACTCTCCACATGTCTACCATAAAACCTTTTGAAAGGTTCGCTGAGGCCTTGAATGTTGTAACCTTGATCAAACAACTTCTGAGCAAGAAACGCTCTTTGAAAACTTATTTTGAAAGTGCGTGCTTGATTGTGCCTCCAAAGTTGTGACATGTAGACACCAGGGGTGGGAGCGGCAGGAATATTGCTCGTCATGCAACGATTAACTGAAACACAAGTTATTTGAACTGCTTGGGTGTTTTATCTCATTAGGTATATATCGTATGTCATTTAATTACACAGGTGCTAAATTAGTCCTGCACCATGACCGTGGAATATATGTATTTTATGAAAAAAAAATAATCTAGAAATGCATACAAAAGCAAGATTAGCCAGCTCAAGCTAGCTCTGTTCCACATCAGCATAGGAAATGTTTGTTATTTTTAGAGACAAGAAGGACATTGTGTAATATAAGGTTTCAGAGACTAAATGTAGAAATCAGCATAGGGAATTTTTTTTATTTTTAGAGTCAAGAAGGATATTGTGTAATATAAGATTTCAGAGACTAAATGTAGAAATCAGCATAGGAAATTTTAATATATTTTTAGAGTCAAGGATATTGTGTAATATTAGATTTCAGAGATTAAGTGCAGAAATCAGCATAGGGGTTTTTAAATTTTTTTTAGAGTCAGGAAGGACATGGTGTAATATTAGATTTCAGAGACTAAGTGTAGAAATCAGCATAGGAATTTGTATTTCATTTTTAGAGTCAAGAAGGATATTGTGTAATATTAGATTTCAGAGACTAAGTGTAGAAATCATCATAGGGATTTTTAATTTTTTTTTAGAGTCAGGAAGGATATTGTGCAATATAAGATTTCAGAGACTAAATGTAGAAATCAGCATAGGGATTTTATTTTATTTTTAGAGTCAGGAAGGATATTGTGTAATATTAGATTTCAGAGACTAAGTGTAGAAATCAGAATAGGAAATTTATTTTATTTTTAGAGTCAAGAAGGATATTGTGTAATATAAGATTTCAGAGACTAAATGTAGAAATCAGCATAGGGATTTTATTTTATTTTTAGAGTCAAGAAGGATATTGTGTAATATTAGATTTCAGAGACTAAATGTAGAAATCAGCATAGGGAATTTATTTTATTTTTAGAGTCAAGAAGGATATTTGTGTAATATAAGATTTCAGAGACTAAATGTTAGTCTAGTGCTCAAAGTAATATCGGTCTACTAGGTGATCTAATGACACTCTCAAACCTTGTATGGACTTAATGTGTGTTATCTCGTCGCTACCTTATTCTTGAATTGAAGATGTTTTTGTAACTACGAATTTCAAAACATTCGGTGAATTTATATGTACATTCAGATAGTTCTCATGTATTTATTGTCATTGCCGCCTCCTCAATAATCATACATACCTCCTCAATAGTTGTATATCCTTAATGGATAGCTAATGTTCAGCGCTTTATTTTGATACCTACACCTTCAGTATGGATAAAGTATTCAGTTTGCTATTAGTGTTTTCCCAGTGTGTTAAAACACACGTTGGCTTGGCGCCCCTGTCTGTTGTATTTCCCGTCGGTCCAGGAGAGATACAGGCTTTTTCTAGATCTCGGATCTGCACCCTCCGAGTGCGAATGATCATCATCAACCTCCAGGTTCTGTTAAATCATCCTCGATTGTCTCACTACTGGAGTGGTCCGCTTTGAAACTTTGGTTTCGTCAGTTAGTGGTTTTCGGGACATGGTTCAAACTAGATTCTGACTTGTTGTGGTTGTAGTGAACTAAACGTAGTTACTTGGGTTTTTAATACCCCGTTTGGCTAGTGATCCGTGGATAACGAACCTTCCCGTGATAGTCTAGACACTTAGTAACTAGTCTGTGAAGTACTCCGTTGTCCAGTAATCAGTGGATAACCACCTTCCCGTGATAGGCTAGGCACTTAGTAACTAGTCTGTGAAGTACTCCGTTGTCCAGTAATCAGTGGATAACGAACCTTCCCGTGATAGTCTAGACACTTAGTAACTAGTCTGTGAAGTACTCCGTTGTCCAGTAATCAGTGGATAACCACCTTCCTGTGATAGTCTAGACACTTAGTAACTAGTCTGTGAACAACTCCGTTGTCCAGTAATCCGTGGATAACGAACCTTCTCGAGATAGTCTAGGCACTTAGTAACTAGTCTTGTTAACTACTCCGTTGTTCCAGTAATCCGTGGATAACCACCTTCCCGTGATAGTCTAGGCACTTAGTAACTAGTCTGTGAAGTACTCCGTTGTCCAGTAATCCGTGGATAACCACCTTCCCGTGATAGTCTAGACACTTAGTAACTAGTCTGTGAAGTACTCCGTTGTTCCAGTAATCCGTGGATAACCACCTTCCCGTGATAGTCTAGGCACTTAGTAACTAGTCTGTGAACAACTCCGTTGTCCAGTAATCCGTGGATAACGAACCTTCCCGAGATAGTCTAGGCACTTAGTAACTAGTCTGTGAACTACTCCGTTGTCCAGTAATCCGTGGATAACGAACCTTCCTGTAATTGTCAAGGTATTGGGGAATTTTAGTATTTCTTTGTTCAGTCAAAGTGACTGAAACTTTCGACGATTAAGACTAGTTAATATTCAGATGTAAGACCTTAGTCTGAGTGACTTATTAAAGGAATAGCCTTCTGTGTTTATCTCCCGTTATTTAACCCAGCCGTGATTACATTCTTGACCAACTCGTGTTATTCCGGGACAAGCCGAATAGCGACTCGTGCCCTTCTCATGGCCATTTTTCATTCGTGACCAACTCGTGTTATTCCAGGACAAGGTATATAGCGACTCGTGCCCTTCTCATGGCCATTTTTGAGACCGGGTTCCGTCTTTGCGCAAACGGGCATACCTAAGACAATGGTCAATTCGTTGCGTAATGGTTCACATATATTTCCCCATATATTAGAATATATCTCACGTGCAATTTAAAGCACATCGGGACGTGTGGAATTATACAGTATGATTGAATACATTTAACTGTGTCTTTGGTATATTTTTAGATGCAAGACATATGTAAAATCAAAAATTATTTCTGAGGGATTCTTTGACGAAAAACTTGAAATCATACGCGCATTCTGATTGGTTTGTCGTATTTTCGCATTCATCGATAGGGGGCCGAGTCTTCTTTCAGGTTACGGAAAGGGGCGAGTGGTGACGAATGCCGAGATTATTCACACATTAAAGTGTTGAGTTAATTGATTCAGGTGTCAATTAGGCGCAGACGACTAAATTGGCTGTCTACACATCTGGTCGGTTTCGTGTCAAACTGTTGTTTTATTTTATACCTGTCATACAGTTGCTTAGTTAAGCCGCTTGTATATTAGCGCTGAATGTGTTTACCTGATATTTTATTGCCATCTATTTATACAATTAGCCCTTATAAATAAACCAGTGAACCTATCACCACGTGTTCGTCATGACTTAATTATTACTCTACGACACCCCAGATGATGGGAGCATAGCTCCGTGAGTACAGGAAAGATTCTTCTGATATTCGATCGAGATAAATGTGACCTGCGTTCACCTGCGTAGTTAAATGAAGAACGATATTCAAAGTGAGAGGCATAAAGATCATCGCGCCCCGAGGCCGTCCATATTTCTCTGCTGCCTAATCCTCTTATCTCCATGTTCACCTTCAGAAGGAGTCGCATGTCGGAAGAAAAACAACTTGTTGTCTTTTGCTCAGGGTTTATACAAACTTGATCTTTATTGTGCTCCAAGCGCTATTGGCTCTTGGGCTGGAGCAATGATATGCGACGTTGAAGTGCATCTTGTCGAAATACATCGATGTTGAGAGTTTTAAAGATGGAAAACGCGGAATGGTTCTAAAGCTAAAAACAAACAAACAAAAAACAAAACAAAACCTGCAAGGCGGTCACGGGTGGCCCAGACGTCTAAGGCGCCGCCATTCGCTTTTCAGAGTTGCGTACCTTGGACACACCAGAAACCTATGATTGTGGGTTCGAATCCCGGTTCGCCCCAATCATGTTTCTAGGTTTGTCAGCACCATACCCGTGCTCGTGGGTTTCACCGAAGTGGTAAACGTCTTAGACCTTCATCACTTAGGTCTTTCCTCCCACATTTGGCAGACACGCCGCGATATAACTAGAATACTGTTAAAAGCGGCGTTAAGCCAAACTCACTCACTCACTCACTATTCTGAGAATAGCCAAGGACCCTGACACACTTAAACCAAGAATGAGACTTTTACATCCAATGGAATCTGTTTCGGCAGATATCGAGACTGATGATACTTTGGCGTTAACGCTATATATTTCCAGAATTTAGAAACAGACTTCCATTGTCCCTATCTATACTCAACAACGTGTGCCACGATCGCCATGCAACTCCCCAAAAGACAAGTACCGTATTCGACGTAATAAGCGCCTCGCTCTAATATATATAAGCGCCCACGACAATATGTCCTAATATATTGGCTTGTGAACAATCCTAATTAGCACCCCTTCCTCCCCCTATTCGCATATAATACGTGTGTTATATGCACCCTTTATTATTGGCAATTAAATTCTGGAGTCAGCATAAACCACGAAATTTATCTTTCAACTCTGTTTTTTTACCAAAATAATATTCTAGTAAGAGCTCCCCATTTCTAATTTTGAGAACGCCCTGTGCGCTTATTACGTCGAATACGATATATATATTTCATAAACCCATTACGGACTAAATATTGGTTGAGGTGAGGAGCTATTCGAGGTCAAAACAAGGTACTTGAAATACTAGGAAGGAATACTTTGGCCAACAAAACGTCCAAAAATGTTTTAAATAAAGAACAATTTTTCGTTGCTGTACAAATGTGTAACATTTCGTAACAATTCCTATAAAACCAACCCAGACAGTATTATTCCAAATCCCTTGTCAGTAAATTTGTCGAGCCAACACCAATTAACACGTACAGTTTTTATTTTGTTGAATATCTCATAATGGGTTGTATACTCCCCAGGGAGATGAGACATCCAATGCTCACTGATCCATTGACCGGGGTAATAATAGTGTAGCGCTATGAGCATCCACTTGGTCATCCAAGTCTGGCGCATTATAAATGCATTATTATTATTATTATTATTATTATTATTATTATTATTATTATTATTATTATCATTATCATCATCATCATCATCATCATTATTATTATTATTATTATTATTATTATTATTATTATTATTATTATTATTATTATTATTATTCAAGAACGGAAAAATGTTCAGACAAATCTGAAAATAGTTTAAAAAACTATAATTGAAGCAAATGAGCGCTAGTAGGAAATCGTAATGTCGTATTCAAGCGCCAGAAGATCATGAACCTCATTACTGATGTCACACGGGGTTGATAAATTCCTCGATTCTTTCGAAAACATAAATGAGTCCTTAATACACGTTCTAATTTTTTTGCTTTTAACAAGCTGATACAATCTGATACTTTGCATATATGTTTGTGTTTATTTCTCATGCGACAATAAATTCGAGTTATATTTTCCGATGTACTTGGTCTACATTAATGGAAAATACCACCCAAGGCACACGTCAAATCGTATATCTTGCACATGCCTTCGCCGTGTGTCATTCTGAATGTACATACATACAAATAGTGTGACGAATGCCGCTGTTCTACAACCATTGTCATTTTTAATACACGTCAATTAAACTTGTTTTGAAAAACTGCAACATAATAAGTATACATTCCAACACTAGAGGGGATATCAGACGTTCCAAGAGCGTAGATTTCATTCAAATACATTCTATCCGGGGGCAAAATCTCAGGGGTGGTGGTTGTACCGAGACACCGCTCATGTTTGATAATCATCACCCTTACAGCAACTGCTTTTTGCCGGAGATACGATCTCCTACATGCGTTGTTCTGTTTTAAGCATGTCCTCGCATCTGTATAGATAATAACTTTAACTTTTAGCTGAAGAAACGAACATTTCTTTCAATCCCGTGTGACAAATAGATGACAACTTTTCATTTCAAAACTTACTTAACCCAGTGACAGTTTGACTCTCAACTCGAGTTAATGGAGGTTTTGAATCCACAGCCTCTCTTGACGACCCTACCACGTCTGCCTAGCACCTCCTCTTTACGCCCCTACAACGTCTGCCCAACACCTTTTCTTAACGCCCCTACAACGTTTGCCCAACACCTCCTCTTAACGCCCCTACAACGTTTGCCCATCACCACCTCCTAACGCCCCTACAACGTTTGCCCAACACCTCCTCTTAACGCCCCTACAACGTTTGCCCAACACCTCCTCTTAACGCCCCTACATCGTTTGCCCAACACCTCCTCTTAACGCCCCTACAACGTTTGCCCAACACCTCCTCTTAACGCCCCTACAACGTTTGCCCAACACCTTCTCTTAACGCCCCTACAACGTTTGCCCAACACCCCCTCTTAACGCCCCTACAGCGTTTGCCCAACACCTCCTCTTAACGCCCCTACAACGTTTGCCCAACACCTCCTCTTAACGCCCCTACAACGTTTGCCCAACACCTCCTCTTAACGCCCCTACAACGTTTGCCCAACACCTCTTCTTAACGCCCCTACAACGTTTGCCCAACACCTCCCCTTAACGCCCCTACAACGTTTGCCCATCACCACCTCCTAACGCCCCTACAACGTTTGCCCAACACCTCCTCTTAACGCTCCTACAACGTTTGCCCAACACCTCCTCTTAACGCCCCTACATCGTTTGCCCAACACCTCCTCTTAACGCCCCTACAACGTTTGCCCAACACCTCCTCTTAACGCCCCTACAACGTTTGCCCAACACCTCCTCTTAACGCCCCTACAACGTTTGCCCAACACCTCCTCTTAACGCCCCTACAACGTTTGCCCAACACCTCCTCTTAACGCCCCTACAACGTTTGCCCAACACCCCCTCTTAACGCCCCTACAACGTTTGCCCAACACCTCCTCTTAACGCCCCTACAACGTTTGCCCAACACCTCCTCTTAACGCCCCTACAACGTTTGACCAACACCTCCTCTTAACGCCCCTACAACGTTTGCCCAACACCCCCTCTTAACGCCCCTACAACGTTTGCCTAACACCTCCTCTTAACGCCCCTACAACGTTTGCCCAACACCTCCTCTTAACGCCCCTACAACGTTTGCCCAACACCTCCTCTTAACGCCCCTACAACGTTTGCCCAACACCTCCTCTTAACGCCCCTACAACGTTTGCCCAACAAATCCTCTTAACGCCCCTACAACGTTGGACCAACACCTCCTCTTAACGACCCTACAACGTTTGCCCAACACCTCCTCTTAACGCCCCTACAACGTTTGCCCAACACCCCCTCTTAACGCCCCTACAACGTTTGCCCAACACCTCCTCTTAACGCCCCTACAACGTTTGCCCAACACCTTCTCTTAACGCCCCTATAACGTTTGCCCAACACCTCCTCTTAACGCCCCTACAACGTTTGCCCAACACCTTCTCTTAACGCCCCTATAACGTTTGCCCAACACCTCCTCTTAACGCCCCTACAACGTTTGCCCAACACCCCCTCTTAACGCCCCTACAACGTTTGCCTAACACCTCCTCTTAACGCCCCTACAACGTTTGCCCAACACCTCCTCTTAACGGGTATTGACAAATATGTATTTTCCAGATTTGACTACAAATCTGAAATCAGAGATACATGTATATATGTTGACATGAACACTAGACTGGAAAATTTGTCCGTTGGCATTTTAATGGAAAACTTATGATATGTAAAACATGCACTGTAATACCTAATTTGATATCTACTTATGTGGCCAAGAGTCTTTTTAAAATTTAATTCGTCTGACCCAAATGTACTTCCATATATTATATATTGCCAAACAAAAGCTATTCTAAGTGAAAAGAATCTATAATGTAAATGGTAATTCTATGGATTGTACCATGTATAGTTTGAATTTTCATGTGTCTAATTATCATGTTTATTCAAATGTCAAAGATAAAGTTATAGATCACTAGATTATTGCCTGTATTTGTTTTTTGTGATTACCTTGTATTTATTTTTCCATATAATAGAAAATTATGGAAAGTTTGAGCGATCTGCGTAGAGTGAATTTTCATATGTGTGTTCTACTAAGAAACAGGTTAATAGCCACTATACTTGTCATTATATTTATATGCAAATAACATAATCGTAACCGGAATAACTTCAGCTTTATTTTGATATATTACACATGGAAATTGGACCTTTTTGTTGCAGTAAAAAAATGACGCTGACGTGGAATGCAAAATCGCGATTATGAGGGTACCTCCACAAATATGATGAAAACAGGAAGTGCATCCCTATATTTTCAATGTTAACATATGATTTCATGTTCAGCCACGCGTAACCGACAAGACAACAGGATTCGAACAACACACCTACGAAATCGATTCCAGCCAGCAACAGTGACTGCAAGAAGCATCCCTGGCCTTCCACGAATATGTTCACAAACCGTACGTCGTCGCCTCAGATGTGCAGGTGTTGTCGCCAGAAGACCCGCCAGACGTCCCATTTTGACAGGAAACCACCGTCAAACACGACTAGAGTGGTGCAGACAGCGTCTACGCTGGACGGCCATGCAGCGGGGACAAGTTCTATTCAGTGACGAGTCTCGTTTTCACCTCAGCCACAGTGATGGACGGATTCGAGTGTACCGACGTCGAGGTGAACGTTACGTCAATCGTTGTGTCGGGGCGGCAGTGTTATGGGGTGGGATTACAGCAAGACCGAGGACCCGTTTGATAGTGGTAGAGAGAAATCTCAATGTTCTACCGTTTTTGCGTCGTCATGGCCCAGGCATTACCTTTCAACATGGCAACGCTCGGCCACATATTGCTCCACTCGTTCAGGATTCCCTTCAACAAAACAACGTGAATGTCATCCCCTGGCCGGCTCGCTCCCCTGATCTCTCAACAATCGAGCACATGTGGGATGAGATGGATTGGCGCCTTCGACGTCAACCACATGTTCCACAGACACTCCCGCAACATCGAAACATGCTCCAACAGATATGGACAGATATCCCACAGGACTTTGTGCGACGCCTGGCCCATTCCATGAGACGAAGATGTGTTGCTTGCATCGCAACCAGAGGTGGACACACACGCTATTGATTTGCAAATTGACATTTTGGTATGTTCATATTTTTTTTTATGAAATCGCGCATTTTCTGAAGCCAGTATGGCAAATTAAACCATTTGAACACAGGAGTCTTTTATCTGTTACAAACCGAAATTGTTTCAGATTTGGTAATAAAACATAACTTTAAATTTGCATTAAATCTTATTCAATGTCACAGGAACTTTTGCTGTTCAGTATATGTGCCTTAAATGTCATGTAATAATTTCTAGCATACCAATACTCCCATGTTACAAATGTTATATTTGGGATCACAGTTTATCAGTACATATTCTCGTACTTTTTTGGTTCCGCCCCGTCTGGGATTCGAACCCGAACTGCGGGAGTGAGGCACCTAATCGCCAGCACACAACGTCAGCGATCTGATCCACTCTGCCACCGAGGCTTCCACAAAAACACTGGTAGTCTCGTTGACGAACTCTGTGTACCCTCTGACATGACTTTCTAATTGGCATTGTGTGTTCAAAACTCGTATGATACGAAGTTCGAGGATATGAGATTGAGACGAGTCAAATGACTTGAGACGGTGAACGTTTGCTAAAGGGAGGTAACTTGTATTGCTCCCAAACTTCACTGTGTGGACAGTTCCCTCCCTTTGACCATATGCATAACCCAGCGTCTCGCCCTGTCAGGTTCCAGTCGGACGAAAGACTTGTTTATTGTTTAACGCAGCAATACCTATAGCTTGGGTTTTCTATGTAACAGGGGCGGTCGGGTAGCCTAGTGGTTATAGCGTTCGCTCGTCACGCCGAAGACCCGGGTTCGATTCCCGACATGGGTACAATGTGTGAAGCCCATTTCTGGTGTCCCCCCGCCGTGATACTGCTTGAAAATTGCTAAAAGCGCGCAAAACCATACTCACTCACTCACTCCTATGTAACAAGATATGTGCAGTGTTAAAATACATATATCGGCGAGCCGGTGTATGCTATGGCTGAGAGACTACACAGAATATCAATCCAAACACTGACATTTCGTCAATAGATCCCACGTCAACTCGCCCAGTAGACGTATATATGGGGTGTGCTAAATCTACAGCGGGAATTTGTTCATGACATCCAAGAAACAGGAACCTTTGCTCTCAAAGGATCAAAAGAGATTTGTTCTACGTTCTTTTCATCCTAACAAAACATCGGGTAAAGTGACGTACACATATGCCTAGTCTGTCTTCTCTATGACATTTGAGTAAAGACAGAAACTAGTTTGATGAATTAACGCGGTGCACGAACTTATTTAAGCTTCAGACAGCTATATGACGACAATATGTCTGTAATTGAGTCTCGATCGTTGTTGTCACGAGAAACGCATTAAGTAGAGATTTCTCATAATTATGAAAATGGTGTTTGTCCCTTTTTTCACAAAATTGTCTTTAAGTCGGTCGAGTTGTTTTGGGACCAACAACTCAAATACTAGTGGATTCTCCGCGCCTTTCCGGGATCACGTGACAAAGGACACGTTCAGGGGTCAAATTGGTGTCAACTCAAGAGGTCTGGGTACGTGTGATCAAGGTGACATTTCTATCAGTATACACAGTCTACATGGCCTGATTACCAGCTGCCTGATGACAGAGTGAGAGGCAGGCAGTGTGCAGTCTGTCTGTCTGTCTGTCTGTCTCAAGAGGTCTAGGTACGTGTGGTCATGGTGACATTTCTATCAGTATACACAGTCTACATGGCCTGATTACCAGCTGCCCGATGACAGAGTGAGAGGCAAGCAGTGTGCAGGCTGTCTGTCTGTCTGTCTGTCTGTCTCAAGAGGTCTAGGTACGTGTGATCAAGGTGACATTTATATCAGTATACACAGTCTACATGGCCTGATCACCAGCTGCCTGATGACAGAGTGAGAGGCAAGCAGTGTGCAGGCTGTCTGTCTGTCTGTCTGTCTCAAGAGGTCTAGGTACGTGTGGTCATGGTGACATTTCTATCAGTATACACAGTCTACATGCCCTGATCATCAGCTGCCTGATGACAGAGTGAGAGGCAAACAGTGTGCAGGCTGTCTGTCTGTCTGTCTGTCTGTCTGTCTCAAGAGGTCTAGGTACGTGTGATCAAGGTGACATTTCTATCAGTATACACAGTCTACATGGCCTGATCACCAACTGCCTGATGACAGAGTGAGAGGCAGGCAGTGTGCAGGCTGTCTGTCTGTCTGTCTGTCTGTCTGTCTCAAGAGGTCTAGGTACGTGTGATCAAGGTGACATTTCTATCAGTATACACAGTCTACATTGCCTGATCACCAACTGCCTGATGACAGAGTGAGAGGCAGGCAGTGTGCAGGCTGTCTGTCTGTCTGTCTGTCTGTCTGTCTGTCTGTCTGTCTCAAGAGGTCTAGGTACGTGTGATCAAGGTGACATTTCTATCAGTATACACAGTCTACATGGCCTGATCACCAGCTGCCTGATGACAGAGTGAGAGGCAAGCAGTGTGCAGGCTGTCTGTCTGTCTGTCTGTCTCAAGAGGTCTAGGTACGTGTGGTCATGGTGACATTTCTATCAGTATAAACAGTCTTCATGCCCTGATCACCAGCTGCCTGATGACAGAGTGAGAGGCAGGCAGTGTGCAGGCTGTCTGTCTGTCTGTCTCAAGAGGTCTAGGTACGTGTGGTCATGGTGACATTTCTATCAGTATACACAGTCTACATGCCCTGATCACCAGCTGCCTGATGACAGAGTGAGAGGCAGGCAGTGTGCAGGCTGTCTGTCTGTCTGTCTGTCTGTCTGTCTGTCTCAAGAGGTCTAGGTACGTGTGATCAAGGTGACATTTCTATCAGTATACACAGTCTACATGCCCTGATCACCAGCTGCCTGATGACAGAGTGAGAGGCAGGCAGTGTGCAGGCTGTCTGTCTGTCTGTCTCAAGAGGTCTAGGTACGTGTGGTCATGGTAACATTTCTATCAGTATACACAGTCTACATGCCCTGATCACCAGCTGCCTGATGACAGAGTGAGAGGCAGGCAGTGTGCAGGCTGTCTGTCTGTCTGTCTGTCTCAAGAGGTCTAGGTACGTGTGATCATGGTGACATTTCTATCAGTACACACAGTCTACATGGCCTGATCACCAGCTGGCTGATGACAGAGTGAGAGGCAAGCAGTGTGCAGGCTGTCTGTCTGTCTGTCTGTCTGTCTCAAGAGGTCTAGGTACGTGTGATCAAGGTGACATTTCTATCAGTATACACAGTCTACATGGCCTGATTACCAGCTGCCTGATGACAGAGTGAGAGGCAGGCAGTGTGCAGGCTGTCTGTCTGTCTGTCTGTCTCAAGAGGTCTAGGTACGTGTGATCAAGGTGACATTTCTATCAGTATACACAGTCTACATGGCCTGATTACCAGCTGCCTGATGACAGAGTGAGAGGCAGGCAGTGTGCAGGCTGTCTGTCTGTCTGTCTCAAGAGGTCTAGGTACGTGTGGTCAAGGTGACATTTCTATCAGTATACACAGTCTACATGGCCTGATCACCAACTGCCTGATAACAGAGTGAGAGGAAAGCAGTGTGCAGGCTGTCTGTCTGTCTGTCTGTCTGTCTGTCAGTCTCAAGAGGTCTAGGTACCTGGGGTCATGGTGACATTTCTATCAGTATACACAGTCTACATGGCCTGATTACCAGCTGCCTGATGACAGAGTGAGTGGCAGGCAGTGTGCAGGCTGTCTGTCTGTCTGTCTGTCTGTCTGTCTGTCTGTCTCAAGAGGTCTAGGTACGTGTGATCAAGGTGACATTTCTATCAGTATACACAGTCTACATGCCCTGATCACCAGCTGCCTGATGACAGAGTGAGAGGCAGGCAGTGTGCAGGCTGTCTGTCTGTCTGTCTCAAGAGGTCTAGGTACGTGTGATCAAGGTGACATTTATATCAGTATACACAGTCTACATGGCCTGATCACCAGCTGCCTGATGACAGAGTGAGAGGCAAGCAGTGTGCAGTCTGTCTGTCTGTCTGTCTGTCTCAAAAGGTCTAGGTACGTGTGGTCATGGTGACATTTCTATCAGTATACACAGTCTACATGCCCTGATCATCAGCTGCCTGATGACAGAGTGAGAGGCAAGCAGTGTGCAGGCTGTCTGTCTGTCTGTCTGTCTGTCTGTCTCAAGAGGTCTAGGTACGTGTGATCAAGGTGACATTTCTATCAGTATACACAGTCTACATGGCCTGATCACCAACTGCCTGATGACAGAGTGAGAGGCAGGCAGTGTGCAGGCTGTCTGTCTGTCTGTCTGTCTGTCTGTCTCAAGAGGTCTAGGTACGTGTGATCAAGGTGACATTTCTATCAGTATACACAGTCTACATTGCCTGATCACCAACTGCCTGATGACAGAGTGAGAGGCAGGCAGTGTGCAGGCTGTCTGTCTGTCTGTCTGTCTGTCTGTCTGTCTCAAGAGGTCTAGGTACGTGTGATCAAGGTGACATTTATATCAGTATACACAGTCTACATGGCCTGATCACCAGCTGCCTGATGACAGAGTGAGAGGCAAGCAGTGTGCAGGCTGTCTGTCTGTCTGTCTGTCTCAAGAGGTCTAGGTACGTGTGGTCATGGTGACATTTCTATCAGTATAAACAGTCTTCATGCCCTGATCACCAGCTGCCTGATGACAGAGTGAGAGGCAGGCAGTGTGCAGGCTGTCTGTCTGTCTGTCTCAAGAGGTCTAGGTACGTGTGGTCATGGTGACATTTCTATCAGTATACACAGTCTACATGCCCTGATCACCAGCTGCCTGATGACAGAGTGAGAGGCAGGCAGTGTGCAGGCTGTCTGTCTGTCTGTCTGTCTGTCTGTCTGTCTCAAGAGGTCTAGGTACGTGTGATCAAGGTGACATTTCTATCAGTATACACAGTCTACATGCCCTGATCAGCAGCTGCCTGATGACAGAGTGAGAGGCAAGCAGTGTGCAGGCTGTCTGTCTGTCTGTCTCAAGAGGTCTAGGTACGTGTGGTCATGGTAACATTTCTATCAGTATACACAGTCTACATGCCCTGATCACCAGCTGCCTGATGACAGAGTGAGAGGCAGGCAGTGTGCAGGCTGTCTGTCTGTCTGTCTGTCTCAAGAGGTCTAGGTACGTGTGATCATGGTGACATTTCTATCAGTACACACAGTCTACATGGCCTGATCACCAGCTGGCTGATGACAGAGTGAGAGGCAAGCAGTGTGCAGGCTGTCTGTCTGTCTGTCTGTCTGTCTCAAGAGGTCTAGGTACGTGTGATCAAGGTGACATTTATATCAGTATACACAGTCTACATGGCCTGATTACCAGCTGCCTGATGACAGAGTGAGAGGCAGGCAGTGTGCAGGCTGTCTGTCTGTCTGTCTGTCTCAAGAGGTCTAGGTACGTGTGATCAAGGTGACATTTCTATCAGTATACACAGTCTACATGGCCTGATTACCAGCTGCCTGATGACAGAGTGAGAGGCAGGCAGTGTGCAGGCTGTCTGTCTGTCTGTCTCAAGAGGTCTAGGTACGTGTGGTCAAGGTGACATTTCTATCAGTATACACAGTCTACATGGCCTGATCACCAGCTACCTGATAACAGAGTGAGAGGAAAGCAGTGTGCAGGCTGTCTGTCTGTCTGTCTGTCTGTCTGTCAGTCTCAAGAGGTCTAGGTACCTGGGGTCATGGTGACATTTCTATCAGTATACACAGTCTACATGGCCTGATTACCAGCTGCCTGATGACAGAGTGAGTGGCAGGCAGTGTGCAGGCTGTCTGTCTGTCTGTCTGTCTGTCTGTCTGTCTGTCTGTCTGTCTGTCTGTCTCAAGAGGTCTAGGTACGTGTGATCAAGGTGACATTTCTATCAGTATACACAGTCTACATGCCCTGATCACCAGCTGCCTGATGACAGAGTGAGAGGCAGGCAGTGTGCAGGCTGTCTGTCTGTCTGTCTGTCTGTCTCAAGAGGTCTAGGTACGTTTGGTCATGGTGACATTTCTATCAGTATACACAGTCTACATGGCCTGATTACCAGCTGCCTGATGACAGAGTGAGAGGCAAGCAGTGTGCAGTCTGTCTGTCTGTCTATCTGTCTCAAGAGGTCTAGGTACGTGTGGTCAAGGTGACATTTCTATCAGTATACACAGTCTACATGGCCTGATTACCAGCTGCCTGATGACAGAGTGAGAGGCAGGCAGTGTGCAGGCTGTCTGTCTGTCTGTCTGTCTCAAGAGGTCTAGGTACGTGTGATCAAGGTGACATTTCTATCAGTATACACAGTCTACATGGCCTGATTACCAGCTGGCTGATGACAGAGTGAGAGGAAAGCAGTGTGCAGGCTGTCTGTCTGTCTGTCTGTCTCAAGATGTCTAGGTACGTGTGATCAAGGTGACATTTCTATCAGTATACACAGTCTACATGGCCTGATTACCAGCTGCCTGATGACGGAGTGAGAGGAAAGCAGTGTGCAGGCTGTCTGTCTGTCTGTCTGTCTGTCTCAAGAGGTCTAGGTACGTGTGATCAAGGTGACATTTCTATCAGTATACACAGTCTACATGGCCTGATTACCAGCTGGCTGATGACAGAGTGAGAGGAAAGCAGTGTGCAGGCTGTCTGTCTGTCTGTCTGTCTCAAGAGGTCTAGGTACGTGTGATCAAGGTGACATTTCTATCAGTATACACAGTCTACATGGCCTGATTACCAGCTGGCTGATGACAGAGTGAGAGGCAAGCAGTGTGCAGGCTGTCTGTCTGTCTGTCTGTCTCAAGATGTCGAGGTACGTGTGATCAAGGTGACATTTCTATCAGTATACACAGTCTACATGGCCTGATTACCAGCTGCCTGATGACAGAGTGAGAGGCAGGCAGTGTGCAGGCTGTCTGTCTGTCTGTCTGTCTGTCTCAAGAGGTCTAGGTACGTGTGATCAAGGTGACATTTATATCAGTATACACAGTCTACATGGCCTGATCACCAGCTGCCTGATGACAGAGTGAGAGGCAAGCAGTGTGCAGGCTGTCTGTCTGCCTGTCTGTCTCAAGAGGTGTAGGTACGTGTGGTCATGGTGACATTTCTATCAGTATACACAGTCTACATGCCCTGATCATCAGCTGCCTGATGACAGAGTGAGAGGCAAGCAGTGTGCAGGCTGTCTGTCTGTCTGTCTGTCTGTCTCAAGAGGTCTAGGTACGTGTGATCAAGGTGACATTTCTATCAGTATACACAGTCTACATGGCCTGATCACCAACTGCCTGATGACAGAGTGAGAGGCAGGCAGTGTGCAGGCTGTCTGTCTGTCTGTCTGTCTGTCTGTCTCAAGAGGTCTAGGTACGTGTGATCAAGGTGACATTTCTATCAGTATACACAGTCTACATGGCCTGATCACCAACTGCCTGATGACAGAGTGAGAGGCAAGCAGTGTGCAGGCTTTCTGTCTGTCTGTCTGTCTCAAGAGGTCTAGGTACGTGTGATCAAGGTGACATTTCTATCAGTATACACAGTCTACATGGCCTGATCACCAGCTGCCTGATGACAGAGTGAGAGGCAAGCAGTGTGCAGGCTGTCTGTCTGTCTGTCTGTCTCAAGATGTCGAGGTACGTGTGATCAAGGTGACATTTCTATCAGTATACACAGTCTACATGGCCTGATTACCAGCTGCCTGATGACAGAGTGAGAGGCAGGCAGTGTGCAGGCTGTCTGTCTGTCTGTCTGTCTGTCTCAAGAGGTCTAGGTACGTGTGATCAAGGTGACATTTATATCAGTATACACAGTCTACATGGCCTGATCACCAGCTGCCTGATGACAGAGTGAGAGGCAAGCAGTGTGCAGGCTGTCTGTCTGTCTGTCTGTCTCAAGAGGTCTAGGTACGTGTGGTCATGGTGACATTTCTATCAGTATACACAGTCTACATGCCCTGATCATCAGCTGCCTGATGACAGAGTGAGAGGCAAGCAGTGTGCAGGCTGTCTGTCTGTCTGTCTGTCTGTCTCAAGAGGTCTAGGTACGTGTGATCATGCTGACATTTCTATCAGTATACACAGTCTACATGGCCTGATCACCAACTGCCTGATGACAGAGTGAGAGGCAAGCAGTGTGCAGGCTGTCTGTCTGTCTGTCTGTCTGTCTCAAGAGGTCTAGGTACGTGTGATCAAGGTGACATTTCTATCAGTATACACAGTCTACATGGCCTGATCACCAACTGCCTGATGACAGAGTGAGAGGCAAGCAGTGTGCAGGCTGTCTGTCTGTCTGTCTGTCTCAAGAGGTCTAGGTACGTGTGATCAAGGTGACATTTCTATCAGTATACACAGTCTACATGGCCTGATCACCAGCTGGCTGATGACAGAGTGAGAGGCAAGCAGTGTGCAGGCTGTCTGTCTGTCTGTCTGTCTCAAGAGGTCTAGGTACGTGTGGTCATGGTGACATTTCTATCAGTATAAACAGTCTTCATGCCCTGATCACCAGCTGCCTGATGACAGAGTGAGAGGCAAGCAGTGTGCAGGCTGTCTGTCTGTCTGTCTGTCTCAAGAGGTCTAGGTACGTGTGATCAAGGTGACATTTCTATCAGTATACACAGTCTACATGGCCTGATCACCAGCTGCCTGATGACAGAGTGAGAGGCAAGCAGTGTGCAGGCTGTCTGTCTGTCTGTCTGTCTCAAGAGGTCTAGGTACGTGTGGTCATGGTGACATTTCTATCAGTATAAACAGTCTTCATGCCCTGATCACCAGCTGCCTGATGACAGAGTGAGAGGCAAGCAGTGTGCAGGCTGTCTGTCTGTCTGTCTGTCTCAAGAGGTCTAGGTACGTGTGGTCATGGTGACATTTCTATCAGTATAAACAGTCTTCATGCCCTGATCACCAGCTGCCTGATGACAGAGTGAGAGGCAGGCAGTGTGCAGGCTGTCTGTCTGTCTGTCTCAAGAGGTCTAGGTACGTGTGGTCATGGTGACATTTCTATCAGTATACACAGTCTACATGCCCTGATCACCAGCTGCCTGATGACAGAGTGAGAGGCAGGCAGTGTGCAGGCTGTCTGTCTGTCTGTCTGTCTGTCTGTCTGTCTCAAGAGGTCTAGGTACGTGTGATCAAGGTGACATTTCTATCAGTATACACAGTCTACATGCCCTGATCACCAGCTGCCTGATGACAGAGTGAGAGGCAAGCAGTGTGCAGGCTGTCTGTCTGTCTGTCTCAAGAGGTCTAGGTACGTGTGGTCATGGTAACATTTCTATCAGTATACACAGTCTACATGCCCTGATCACCAGCTGCCTGATGACAGAGTGAGAGGCAGGCAGTGTGCAGGCTGTCTGTCTGTCTGTCTGTCTCAAGAGGTCTAGGTACGTGTGATCATGGTGACATTTCTATCAGTACACACAGTCTACATGGCCTGATCACCAGCTGGCTGATGACAGAGTGAGAGGCAAGCAGTGTGCAGGCTGTCTGTCTGTCTGTCTGTCTGTCTCAAGAGGTCTAGGTACGTGTGATCAAGGTGACATTTATATCAGTATACACAGTCTACATGGCCTGATTACCAGCTGCCTGATGACAGAGTGAGAGGCAGGCAGTGTGCAGGCTGTCTGTCTGTCTGTCTGTCTCAAGAGGTCTAGGTACGTGTGATCAAGGTGACATTTCTATCAGTATACACAGTCTACATGGCCTGATTACCAGCTGCCTGATGACAGAGTGAGAGGCAGGCAGTGTGCAGGCTGTCTGTCTGTCTGTCTCAAGGATCTAGGTACGTGTGGTCAAGGTGACATTTCTATCAGTATACACAGTCTACATGGCCTGATCACCAGCTACCTGATAACAGAGTGAGAGGAAAGCAGTGTGCAGGCTGTCTGTCTGTCTGTCTGTCTGTCTGTCAGTCTCAAGAGGTCTAGGTATCTGGGGTCATGGTGACATTTCTATCAGTATACACAGTCTACATGGCCTGATTACCAGCTGCCTGATGACAGAGTGAGTGGCAGGCAGTGTGCAGGTTGTCTGTCTGTCTGTCTGTCTGTCTGTCTGTCTGTCTCAAGAGGTCTAGGTACGTGTGATCAAGGTGACATTTCTATCAGTATACACAGTCTACATGCCCTGATCACCAGCTGCCTGATGACAGAGTGAGAGGCAGGCAGTGTGCAGGCTGTCTGTCTGTCTGTCTGTCTCAAGAGGTCTAGGTACGTTTGGTCATGGTGACATTTCTATCAGTATACACAGTCTACATGGCCTGATTACCAGCTGCCTGATGACAGAGTGAGAGGCAAGCAGTGTGCAGTCTGTCTGTCTGTCTATCTGTCTCAAGAGGTCTAGGTACGTGTGGTCAAGGTGACATTTCTATCAGTATACACAGTCTACATGGCCTGATTACCAGCTGCCTGATGACAGAGTGAGAGGCAGGCAGTGTGCAGGCTGTCTGTCTGTCTGTCTGTCTCAAGAGGTCTAGGTACGTGTGATCAAGGTGACATTTCTATCAGTATACACAGTCTACATGGCCTGATTACCAGCTGGCTGATGACAGAGTGAGAGGAAAGCAGTGTGCAGGCTGTCTGTCTGTCTGTCTGTCTCAAGATGTCTAGGTACGTGTGATCAAGGTGACATTTCTATCA